>NW_006263549.1:105131-109286 GCF_000469605.1 Apis dorsata | reverse complement strand
ATTTTTAATAATATAATTTAAATAATATTTTTAATAGAAAAATTTTAAAAAATTTTTTAAAAATTTATATTCATTCATCAATTTTTTATTGATTACAATATTTGATTTTATATCGCACATATATGAATATTTTTAATCGTTTTAAATTTATAATGATATATATAAAAACGAAAGATTATACAGGGTGAAATACCTGCTTAAATATTTGATTATTATTGCTTAAATATTTTGATTATTATTGATAATAAAAAAAATATATCAAATCAAACTTGCATGTTTAATCTAATTAATTTTGCAATTTAATATAAATAGTTTTGATATTATAAATTTAAAAACTGAACATATAAAATGTCAATTTCATTTTTTAAAAAAAAAATATGTTTTTTTATATATTATTTAATAGAAATTTTAGGATTTTACGCCATTTAAAAATAATGATTTATAATTTAAGATCATTTAAGATTACTGAAAGTTAACTTAAAATGAAATACTTTACTTTATATAAACTTATATATTTTACTTTATATTTTATTATAAAATAAAATTGCTCTGATTGTTAATAATATCGCGATATTATGAATCTTTTTATAAATGTAAATAAATTCTGTTATGTAGTAAGGTTTATTATTTTGTATCTATCAATTTTTAATTTAGTTGATAAATATTTAATTGTTAGTTTACGATAATCTATTTATAGCTTATAATTTTTAAAATATGTTATTCAAAAATAGAAAAAATAAATATAGTTAACGTTTATTGAATATCATTAAATTATAAGAGAAACAATGCATTTGTACGCAGAAATATTTCTTGAACGTGTTCATGGATTATTTCTATGTATTATAAAGAATTTTCAAAATACTAAAAGAATGAATGAATACTGATATATAATTCATACTTATATACATTAATAAATAAATTATATATTAATAAATTATTCAATTGTTCATAGTAGTGGATAAATATATAAATCTACTTTTTAAAACGAAATAACTTTCTTAAAATTGCACCAAACGACTTAAATTTTTTTGAGACGTTATATTAGTTATATGAAATATACAAAAACCTTTAATGAAATTGTAATTAATCGGAAAAAAACTGCTTTTTATTATATTTTTATCTAAAATTGTAATAAAAATTAAAAAGATATATTTTATAGACTTATATCAATTATTATTGAAAATTTCATTGAAATTGATTAATGTTGCAACGAGTTATAAACAATTGAAAATTATATTTCTTCATGATTTTCGTAATAAATTAAAAATTTGTTTATTATTTCTATATCTATGATTTTGATAGAATTTTCAGTATATATGTATGTAGATATATAACTGACATAAATCTATAAAATTTATAAAAAATAACTTTTGCAATTTTTTCATAATTATAATCAATTACAATTTTTTAAAAATTTTTTTTATATATTATTATATCATGTAATAAACTAATTCTTCTAATTTTTTCAAAAAAATTTAAATCTAATTTTTAAAAAGTTATTATTGTTTTTAATTGATAAACTTATACTTTTGTTTTTTATTATATAAAATAAATTATTTTTTCTTACATTTGATTTTTAACGATTTTGAATAATTATGAATCATCATTACATATATCTTAAAATCTTCTATTAGATAGTGTATTAAAAAAAAACTATTTTAAAAAAATGAAGTTAAATTTCATATGAATATATATTTTAAACATTTATCCATGAAAAAAAAATATTTTGCCTCTTATAAATTATATACTTTTCGATATTATATTTATGTCATATTCAAGTCTGTTATATTCATATTTTTCTAACAATAATAATCAAGATATTCCTTTTTAATCAAGATAGCCTTTTTTAGGTATTTCATCTTCGCTAAGTAATATATATATCATTTAAAGTAATATATATATCATTAAATAATTTATAACATTGTTTTAATGTATTTCAATCTTTATTAATATTTCAATTATTCAATGAAATATATTTTATCTATCAATATAATTTCACAAAAAGATTATCGAGATTTCTTAATTTTTTTTAACAAAAAATGAATTATAATATAATATAGTGCAAAATCTATATTCATTTAAAATTACTTTGCATTGCAATAGATATAAATGGTGTTTTTATTGGCAAAAAATGATTTTTTATAAAAAAATAAATTTAAAAAAAGAAAAAGAATAAAAATTTTTTATTTAAAGTTTCGTTTTCGGATCAAATTTGAAAATTATGGAATAAATGAAATTTGACTAATATTGACTAATATTCGATTGAATATGAATAAACTATCGGCGATTATTTTATACGTGGAATATTAAAATTTTATCCTTAAGACTTTATTTCTAAGACAATCGAAATTAAATATTTATAATCAAATAGTTACAATCGAATATTCAAATTTAATTTTCTTGAAAGTTTTTAAATTTTTAAAAATTTATTCTATATTTTTTGTTTATTTTCACATTACCTTCTATCGATGATTCATTCCTACTTAAATAAATTACTTTTATTTAAAAAATTTAAAAAAATTTTTTTTTGATTTATTCAAAAATCAATTTATTCAAAATCAGAAATTTCAAGTGAAAAATATTTATTCATTTTTTTTTTTTTTTACATTTTTATAAAGAATCATTTTCTGTTAGATCGTAATGCGAATAATAGAATATTATTATTATATCCTGTATATAATAATATTTTTTGATTATGTGATTCTTTTCTCCAAATGATATAGTTCATATTTTGACATAATCTGTCATATTTTATGACGTGATTATAAGATGGAGAATTATTTTTTTAAAAAATTTGAATTTAGAAATGTTTTGTATCGAATTCTCAAGATTTACAAATATGAAATTCAAAGTTTCAGTGTTTTATTATGTTTTTAAGTTATTTATGAGATTTTTATTATTATTTAAATAAAGAATATTATTTGAAAAGGAATTTAAAGCTATGTGATGATAACATCGAATTTATTTTGAGAATTTAAAATTTTCTCATTAATATTTATGATTTCCTAATTACGTTGTAATTAAATATAATATAATTCTGGAATAGTAAAATCAATTCTATAATTTACCAATTTTTAAGTCAATTAATATATATGTTGTAAAAAATAGCAATTGAAATCAATTAATGCATATACAATAATTTTAATATAAAAAATAACTTATTACTTTCTTTTATTATTTTATATTATATTTATATTATATTTAATAAATCCATAATCTAATTATTCGATATTACCGATTAATTATTGAACTAATAAATCAATAAATTTAAAAAAAACTAATAAACTAATAAATTTAAAAAAAAATTCATTATTGATTAATTCTTATTAAAAAAATATAAAATGATTATTTTAATTCTTAGTTAAAATTAAAAGTTTAATTTTTCTTCTATATATATCTTTTCTATAGCTAATTCAGATTTCAAAACACAGTTTAGTTTTTTTTTAAACATGCATCATGCATTACGAAATTCAACGTTGTTTATTATTTAAAAATTATATTTTCTCTTTTGTTTTGTTTTCTCTTTTAATAAACGTATTCATATTTCTAACTTATGAAATAAGAATTTTGGACGTGTAAAAAGTGAATTCTTGTTAAATTGCTATAAGTATTCAAATATTTTTCAATATAAATATTGAATTTTTGTTTTCGTTGCAAAAAAGAAGCTGAGATTTAAAATTTCTTATCTGCAAATTTAATAAAATATCACTGAATATAAAATGGTAAAATGCTAAAATGATTAATTGTAAAAACCGATTCTTGCATTTACATTATGTCGTAAATATATCTGATTATAACTATTTATTTTTAATATTTTTAATATTTATATTATGTTATTTTTCATAATAATATATAATATATCTATAACATATTTTATTTTAAAAAATTTTCAGATTTATATGAATCTTTTAGTTAATTTTAATTGTTAAAAATAATTAATAATTAATCAATATTTATATAGTAATAAATCATATTAAAAATAAAATCTTTTAAGTAAAATTTTGTGTTAAATCTTATAAGAAACAAAATTATAAAGTATTACTTTCAAATGTTATAATATATAAATAATAATCGGATATATAAATAATATATAAATAAATATCGAATTCACAGAACTCATTAAGCATTAATAGATAATCAAACAAACGCAAATAT
>NW_006263549.1:98742-104553 GCF_000469605.1 Apis dorsata | reverse complement strand
AACGATTGCTAATTTCTAAATAATATATATATTTATGATAAACTATTGCTAATTTCTAAATAATAAATATATATATTATTAACATATTAATAATATATTATAATAATTAATTTATATATCATATATATATTATATATATAATAATTATTATCTATATATATTATGTATATAAATATATATATAGTATAAAAGTAAAAATATATATATAACATGTGAATATATAAACATGTGAACTGAGAGAAACACATTTATCCCTTTGCCCTCCAATGGTGAGACATTCGGTTTGATGCAATAACTCCAGTGACTCTCCTGCACTACTGAGATCAACGCAGCAATTAAAACGGCGACAATATTTATGTTTGATTTTTCTAAAATATCGCTTTACAAAGATTCCTAAGCTCTTTATATATAATCTTATAAAATGTAGAATAATATACTATCGAATGGTTAGATTTTTTTATCTCAAATTAAACCATGATCGCGGATCGAATTACATTTTCAGCGTTAGTCCAAGTTTGACAGTCATGCCAATAGAAATATTATTTTCAAAGTTTTCAAGTTTTATAAGCATAAAATACGATAATGAAATTATTTCGAGCGAAGATGATTTTTATTATTTGTTATTAAATAACGAAATTATTTCTATTCGTTAAGAAATTGATGATAGAGAAGATGATAGAAAATAATGATGAAAAAAGATGTAATTAGAGAAGATAAAAAATAAGAATAATAGACAATAAATGTAAGAACACGTTATTGGCATTGTAAGATTTTCTCTCAATATAATAAGAAAGGTAAAAAACATCAAATCACATTTTATCGTGATGCCATGACAAACCGAGGATGCATTTTGTTAATTACATTATTATTAAAATATCATATAAAACAACAATATAGACTTTATTATTCAACAAATTTTCTTTTTTTATATAAAATAAGTAATGATACATAAAATATTAATATATAAATTTTATGTTAATTTGTGTATGAAATCATTTTAAGTTAACTAAGAAATTCACCGAATGGATACAGGAAATTGTCTGGAGTTGTTGGTTCGGCCGAGCGAAAAAGGTCTGGAATGTAAAGGATTATATCTATATAATGTGATTATATGAATATGATTATATCTATAGTAAGTAGCCATATATAGTGCAGAAACGTTAATGGTCAGTCTAGCATATGTATGATGATAGTGAGATAGTATCATCATTTTTATTTCGGTCACGGCAACTTCGTGAAAGTAAGTCGTTTCTCTTGATTCTTCGACCTGCATGTACGCATTATTCAATCAATTCCTTTTCATTTAGGTAAAATCTTTTTTTCTTTTTTTCTGTCGATTTTTTTTTCTCTTTTCTTTTCTTTTATTATTATTATTTCTTTTTATCTTATTATTATTTTTTTTCATTTTTTTTCTTCTTTTCTATTTGAATTGTATATCAACAATTTAATTGTGAGATTCATAATTATTAGTTACTATTATTATTATTATTATAATTGTAACTGTTAGTCAAAAAAAGGAAGTTTATTTCAAAATTATGATTTAATTATATGATTTAATGAATATTTATATATATTATATATATTTATTTATTTAGAATAAAAAATGTGAATAAATTGAATACTTTTATTTTAGAATACTTAAAGATCGAGTCTAGCAATCAAAAATTAAGATAATTTTTGTCAATTTTGATTATTTCATTATAATTTTTTTTAATAGCTTTATTTTATTACTAATCAAAAAACTAATCAGAAAATAATATACGTTTCGTTGATGAAATTGTTTCTATATTATAGAATTTTGTTTATATGTATATTTATAGCCATACAACAATCATTTATTTTTTAAAATAAATATATCGCATGATAAAAAATATACATGTACGAACCAATCAAAAAGCTATTTCGCGAACAAAATTATAATAATATTACATTTAATTGTAAATATGCCATAGATATATATATATAGATTATTTTATTTTATTTTTTTTTAAATATCAAAAATATATTACTTTTTCATTTTTCTTTGTTTGATTTCTTTTAATAATAAAGTTATTTAAAAGAAAGATTATAATAAATATATTATATATTAATAATAATATATAATAAGTTATATATAATAATACATAACTTAATACAAACTTTATACTTAATACAAAACATCAATATTTTTATATATTAATTTTTATTTTATTTACTTTGTATATTAACTCTTTGTTTTGATAAAACAATCGATTCTTCAAATTGATAAATTAATATATTAACACTGTATAAAAGTTTAAAAAATCGTTTGTTGCATATAATTGCAATAAAAGAATTGAATAAACAAGAATCAAAGCAATACTGATAATTAAATATTTCAGTTATAATAATATACGAATTATGTAAAAACGAAAATTAGTTAATTTCTAGATTTATTGAAATTAAAAATTTGAAAGATTCATAAAAAAAAGAATCTTATCTATCTGCTTAAGTCAAAAGATATATTATAATATTTATTATATTTTAAATATCTATTATTAATTATTTCATGGGATTCGATATAGATTTTCTTAGATATATTATTAACTCTGATTCTAATTTTCTGGAACTATAGTATGTAGTAATAAAGCAAATTTATTACAAAATTTGTTGTTAACAAATTCTATTATAAGACGATCAAAAAATTTATATGCTAATGAAGATTTACATTCGTTCATCACTAAATTCACAATGTTCTAAAATTCGAAATTATAAATTTGGAAGATTTTAAAATATAAAATTTGAACATTTAAAAAATTCTGAAATTACAAGAATTCTTTTGAAAAAGTTCAAACAGTTCTGAAGTTTAAAAAATTCTGATGTTGAAAGTTGATTCTGAGATTCCAAAGTTCTGAAGTTTAGAAAGTTCTTCTAAAACCTTCATATTCTCTAAAATCCCTTCCATACTCATTTTACGAAATCTCAAATTTTCAATGGGATACACAAGCAGTCAATAATATGGAGTAGGCCTCTGATTGAATAATACTTCCAATCTAAAAAAATTCCTAAAATGAGATTAAAAACGTACCATCCATAGAGTTCACTGTTTCCACGAAACCGAGAAATATTTGCAATAATTCTTTTCAAGGATGATGCTGATTATCATTGAGACTGGTATGACTGAAAAATATCGTCTCAAGTTCCAAAATCACGTTGATATTTTAGTCACGTTAAATTATTTCTAACAAATACCAAAGTTAAGGATCCTCCAAATTTTTCTCTCAAAGACGGTATTTTCAGCATCTATTCAATGTCTGAACAAATATATTTATAAGCAATATTAATAATATTAAATATATGTTTATATATAATAATGTGCAATAAGTATTTTATTAAAATTTATATTTATTAAAAAAAATTAAAAATTTTAATATTTTTTATTCTTTTTTTTGGAGAGGAAAGGGGGAAAAAATTTTCAGGAATCTGAAAAAAATTTTTTAAGATCTTTCTTTTAAGATTTTCATTTATTCAATTTTTATATAAATATTATATAATATTATTTAATTTTTGATTAATTAAACAATAATTATATATCATAATATGTAAAATTAAAGATACGATTGATACTATTAATAATATTAATTATTTTTTTGGAAAATTTATTATTGATTGGCTTTATTTTTATATGATCTATATAGATTTCAATATATAATTTTTGGTATGATTCTTTTGATATAATATTGATGATCAAGATTTTCGATTTTTATATAAATTAAATTCAACTTCGTTTCACTTAGCTTTTATTCAATTTTTTTTATTAAAATATATCATTATCTGAAATATTTTTTAATATATTTTTGGTGAATGAAAATAATCGTTATGAATGGATTTTAAAAGTAGGTAGATATTTATAGAAAATTTATATGATTTAATAGTTATTATTTATAGATTTTAATAAAGTTTTACTAAAATATTAAAAATTTTTAATAATTTTTTTACTCTTAAATGTGATACAAAAAATTAGTATTTAATGAATTGCATGATTACTTTCTTAAAAAGAAGATATTACAATTTTTATAAAAAAAAATTTTTCTCCTTAATTAAAATGTTCTATCTAATATTTCTTTATTTTTTAAGATATTATTGCAAGAATCTAGAAAAATCTTAAAAAGAATATTATAAAAAAAAAAATGAAATATAAGTTTTTATGTTTTTAAGTGTTAAATATGACATGATTTTTTAACTAATAAAGAATGACAGTAAATGTCTATTTAATTTTGATTTTTATAAATCATTTAATTTTAATGATGATATTCCTCTGTATACGCACTTCCACAATCAGTCTCTCTTATTTTTTTCCTAATATCTTAGTTCTGCATATAATTTTGCATTTACTTTCGAATCTGTCATGGGTAAGTTGCGCCATATATCCAATATATCTGATATATCCGATCCAACAATGTATCATATTGTATCATGTTCAACGTGAATATTGTCATTGTTTTCTTGTGGATATAAAATATCCACTGATGATCGTAAAAATATTCATCATAAAATGTAAAGAAAGAAAAAAAAAATAGCTCAGCATAATAATAAATCACCTTAAACGATTCTGACAAAAAGATTAAAACATCATCGATTACTTTTTAATATGAAAAAATCTAAATCTGATGTATGATATTATATTCTTTTGGATTATGCAATATTAGGCTTACGATTATATGTATATTACTAGCCACATACATTAAATATTTTCAGAGCTAAAGAGAATTAATATAACATAATATATTTCTTATTTTATTTATCCAATTTTTTTTATCAAATTAATGCATAAAAACAATAAGGAATTGATACAAATAATTTAATAGAAATAAAAATAAATTTAAAAAATTTATTTTAATAATGAAATTGTATTGATATTTTAGTTATTAATGGAATCAAAATGACGCAAAATTAGAATTAAAAATTATTTTCATCATTGACAACCTATTTTATTTGCAATTTTATGTGATTATGGTCCAAATGATATTAAATTAAAATAAAAGCACTGTTAAATTTTTAGGTATAATTAATCATTCATTTTATAAATTACAAATATTGTTAATAATAATAAAGAAGAATTTCGACTATTTGTTATCTTATAATTTTATATAGTATTCAGAATCTAAATAATATATAATATTATATATTATTTATGTTTATATAGAAAAAAACTTCTATTATTCGAATTGGTTATTATCAGTTATCCAAATTATTAATTAAAGCATAGGAGTAATTTAAATTAGTGTATTTTACAATATTTAAGCTCCACGATTTCTAGTTATTTCATGTTCACAAATTTGGTATATATTTCCTAACTGATTATTTGAAAATCTGTATATTTGAATGGATTTCTTTCCCAGTTAATCCGAATAATCGATATTTTATTATAATCTTCGAGATAGGAATAAATCATTATTTGATATTTGATGCTATCATCAAATAAATGTTAGATTGAATATTTATGTAAATTTTATATATCAAAATATATAAAATATAAATAAAATTTATTGAAAATAATATATTATAATATCAATGGAATACAATATAACATATAATAGTGTATAACATTTATATAATATAATATTATATAAATGTATAATATTTATCACTACTATTTGTAATTTGCATTATAATATGTAATAATAATTTTTTTATGTTTCAACTATCAATTAATATCTTTTATTTAATTTTAAATAGATTAATTTATATGTTGAAGATGTTCTCTCAACATCACAAGTTTTTATTTTGAGTGATTGATATGATTGATATGATGATTGATTGATTGATTGAATATTGAATATTCAATATTTA
>NW_006263549.1:89070-98719 GCF_000469605.1 Apis dorsata | reverse complement strand
ATTAATTAAAGTATTATTAAGTATTATTTAGATAAATATAAATATATTTAAATATATAATGTATAAAAATATAATACATATATTCATAGATACTTTATAATAAAGTATTTATATTTAGATAATATTTCGAATTTTAAATTATATATTATATTATTTATGTCTTAATGTGTAATATCTATAAATTAATATATATATATTTTTATTGCAAACACATACAAATATCATTTTCAAATATTTCCAATTTCAGATTTCATCATTTTTTATGATCACATATTTCTCATTTAATTTCGCTATTGATGAAACTAACTTNNNTTAAATTCACTTAAATTTTACTACCAACAATCTTATGCAACTGAATATTGTATGATAATATTACATTAAAAAACAATATGATTTTATATGATATCGACTTAGTATATGTATATATTTCTTTCTTAAAATTTATATATTTAAAATAATTTTTATAAATGAATGTGTACGTATACGTACATGTGTTATGATTCAATGACAATGACATTATATGAAAATATGATAATCTAATAAAATTTTTTAAATGAGATAGATATTAAAAATTATTATTTAATTGTACTAAAAAATACATATTATGTAAAAAATACGCAAAATAAAAAATATATTTTTAGAATTAATTAATTATAATATAAATTCATCTCTTGATCTCATTGATTTACCTACATATTTTATCTATTAAAATACATATTTGCATAAACATTCGCAGTCTAATATCTTACAAACAAAATTTAATAAAATAATTTATTTAATAATATAAATAATAATGATTTATAAATCATTATTATTTATATTATATATTAGATCAAATGACGGATGATCTTATGGTGCGACTGCCACAAGGTTTTTGGAATTTGTCAATTCAAAGATTTATTTTTAAATATTTAGAAAATTGCCAATTTTAAATTGGAAAATTTCTTAATTCATAAATCAGCAATATCTCACTATAAGACCTAATGAGTCCAAGTGAGTTTTGGTAATTATTTTTAGCATTTTCCCGGGCGAAAAAACCTATTGCCTAGACAATCATATAACGATGACTAACCTCATATATTTTTTTTCTAAAACACATCCCATAGTAATACTTCATACAATAAACTTGCTCAATGAATTTGATTCGTTTTTTATTTCTTCAATTTGGAATAATCTTTCCAGCTAGTTATTAGAAAAATCTTAGTCACTCCTTGTGTTAAAATTCTCAATCTTTATAAGCTAATTTTAACAGATCTATGGGATTGAGAAATTAACATTACATATATAAATTAATTGTTTAATAATTTGTGATTTTCAAAATTATCTATATTGATATTGTACTTTAATATTGAAAAATATTTTATAACTAATTTCAAAAAATTTATCCACAATTGATAATTATATATAATATTCTTTGAATTTATTTAAATTAAAATTAAAGAACAAATTCAATAGTAATATTCTTAAAGCCATTTCTCGCATCATAAATTTGATAATCTAAAATTAATAATAAATAATAATAAAAAAACTCATTTACAGATGGACAAAGTCAAGTGAAGATAAAATATAATATACATCACATCGGCAGTCTAGTAATGTACTTTACAAACAAAATTTAATAAAATAATTTATTCAATAATATAAATAATAGTGATTTATAGATCATTATTATTTATATTACAAGTTAGATCAAATGACACATGATCCGAAAAATTAATTTACAAATTAGATAATATAGAGATGAAACTAAATGGATTTGCAGAATATTTAAAATTCTCATAAAAATAAATAATGAATACAATAGATTAATTAATAGTTTGGTAAAATTAAATGAGAATTGTTTCATTTTACTTATAATAAGTTTTTTATTTATTAAATATTAAAATATTTAAAAACAATATAATATATAATTCTAAACATTTTGATAATTTTTTGATTTTTTTTAATTTATTTAATTTTCAAAATAATTAATATACAATAATATACAACCATATATAAACCAATGTTTTCCTATCAATGTCATGTAATGTATTACGAAAATATCTTAAATATTTAATATTTATATTTATTTATATTAAAGCTTATTTCATTGATTTTAATGATCTTGAATTTTTTTGTCAAGATCAACATTATAAATAATTTTTGCTTATATGTATAAATTTAAAATCTCAATTTTAATGATTCGAAATTTTCAAGATTATAAAGATTCAAATTGTTTAAGAGATATAAGCAGTATAAAAAAAATTAAAAAAGACAGTATATAGAGTGATAACTGATAAATGAAGAATATTTGTTGCTGTTTATCGCTTATATGGTATACATTCCAATATATACTTTCAAACAAAATCCAAATTTTAGACATATGAAATATAAATATAAGTATTATATATACATATAAAATATCTCTTTCTTAATATAATAAAACAAGATTTGGTGAAGATATTTTTGTTAATTATTTAGAAAAAAAGATTCTCATTGATATAATAATTCTAATTTTAATAATTCTTGGATATGTTATAAAGAAAAAAATTTTGAATTTTTTTATTACATATAACTACTGCTTGACATTACATCGACGTTTTCAACTTTAAAGTATATTTGCAAAAAAGCATTGTTACTACTTCATTATATATTCATATATTCATAGCTATTTATAATTATTAGATTGGATATTGCAAATAATTTTTATAGAAAATAGATAGACCAATGGATTTATGATAGAAATTTATTTCGTGACTCAAATATATATTTTTGTTTTTATATATTTAATGTATTACATATTTTTTCATATTGTGCGTATTTTTTGCATTTATTTCATGTATTAATAATATAATAATTTTTAATTATATATCTATCTATTATTAAATATCTATTTCGCTTATAAATTTAATTATATTGTAAATGATAACATATATATATATGTTTTAAATTTTAAATTCTAAAAATGAATACCGAAGTCAATATCACATAAAATTATATTGTTTTTTAATATAATATTATCATGTGATTATCATAATATTTCTTACATTGTAATAAAATAAAACTCAAGCTTCATAAATTGCGAATTTAAAAATTTGTTTTATCAATACCGAAATTAAACGAAAAATATATAATCATAAAAAAAATGGATATTTGAAATTGAAGATATTTGAAAATAATCATAATTATTTGTAATGCTTGCAATAAAAAGATATGTGATATTCGATATTTTATTTCATTCAAATATCGAATATTCATATAAAATAAAAGCTTGTGACATTGAGAGAACATTTTCAATATATAAATTAATTATTTATATATTGATAAAATACTTTTTAATTAACATTTGAAACATAAAAAAAATTATTATTGTATATTGTAATGTAAATTACAAATAGTGATAAATGTTATACAACTATTCCATTATATTATATTATATTCATGTTATATTGTATTATAATATACTATTTTGAATAAATTTTATTTATATTATTTTTCGACATATTTTTCGACATATTTTTCGATATATATTTCGCATATTTTCACGTTTAAAATATTTTACATAAATATCTATATTATTTTAATTATATAGCAATATGTATTCTATACGTATGAGATCAGTATCGTTCGAAAGTGAAAGGAAATTGTTTGGTGAAATTATTGTTTTTTCAAATCAGAATTAAAACATTCATAAAGTAAAATATGTAAACTAATAAAAAAATAAAATAATGCAATTTAATATTGGAAATATCTGAATCGAGATAAGTGCTATTTATTTGTTAATACAAGTTTTAATATCTCAGTAGAAAGTTGACATTATATCAATATTGCACAATAATAATTACATTAGAATAATTTATATGAAATCTTAAATGATAACCTTAAACTTGAAACAATATTAACGATTCGAATAAAAATTACAATTTATTGGTATGTTATCAGTTATCATTAATCACAAGTAATTTAAAATCAAAAAATAAGAAAATTGCTTGTATTTATATTAAAATCAATTTATATAACGAGTTATTATCTATATTATTTATTTATTTATTATGTTATCTATATTATTTAATAATTATCTTCATTAAATCTAAAATATATTCCTAAATTGTTAAATTCTTTAATTAGATTTTTTTAAATATTATTATTATTTAATTAAAAAAAATTGTATTACTAAAAATCATAACATATAATAATTTTATAAAATCAAATAATTATAGTTTGCTTATCTATCTATTCTAGAGCATAATCATTTATTTATAATGAAGAAACAGAAATAAAAAAATATCAATAAAATTAATCAATTAAATCAATTATTAATTAAATTTCATACATATTTTATCAATAATGTTATGAATCTTTATACAATAATAATGAACTTATATTAAAAATTCATTTTTATTATCTATAATAAATAACCACCAATCACATGAATCTAAAAAATTATTCAAGCCAAGTTTTGTATATTATGTTTTAATGAAATAAACAAAGTACAAAGTAATTCAAATAATGGAATGAATAAAATAATTGCGTAGGTAATTACGAATGTACTGACATATGTCAATAATATAAAGTAAAACACATTTGTCAATAAACAAGTTTTAATGTTTGCAAAATGCTATCTCGAAAATCATTCAAGGTAACTTGAATACTTATTGATTTTATTTTGTATAGTATCAAAACCGATTTACAGTACGACACGAAAGTTCTCATGGCTCTATACAATTTATAGCAATGTAGAACATGATATATACATATATATGCATACACAAATGTCTGATTTGAAAACGCTTTTTTCTTTGTGTAGACAACTAATTTCGATAAATTTTTTGGAATTTTTTAGAATCGATGAAATGTGACATTTGTATAATATTAAATTATTTCTTATCTATTTTTATCCGTTTTCTTGAATTATATATATTATATTAAATATTATATAATACTAAAATATCTGAGAAAATATCACAAAATATTTTTAATTATCTTTTTACGCTTAATTTTGAATTTAAGACTAGAAATTACAATTAAAAAATAACTAGAAAAAAACTTTTGTTTATATCTCGAAAACAAAAATAACTATTAAAAAAAAAAAACAAACAAGGAAAAATGAAAGTATGATTCTTTAAAAATGAAAGTATGATTCTAAAATATCATATTTATTTTATTATATATCGTCTTTTAATTCAATTCATTTTTTCCAATCCAATATTTGCATATCAAATTTTTTTTATTTCGTCAAATTTCGAAAAATTCTACCATTTCTAATATAAAAGATCACTGATATTTTGATTTCTTTATCCAACTTAGTTTTTTTCTTCGGAATTTTAGAAAGAAGTAAAAATCTAAAGAAGCTAAATCTGCATTATAAAGTATTCGAAATGACTTCAAATTTCATAAGGACATTAAAAATTAAGCGTACAATAAATGAACATTATTGATATTGAACATTATTAACATTGTTGATATTGCATTTATTTCGAAATTCATTTTTCATTCGAAATGATATTGTTCGAAATATAGAATAAATTTATTTATATTCGGCATATTTATAAAGAAAAGAACTCTAAAGAATCTTACTTTTTAACCGATCTTGTATATTACAAATTTATTGAAATATATTAAAATATTTGCATTACGATCATATATTTTTCAATAGTTTTTTTATATTAAATTATTTATATATATTATTATTATATATTATTTATATACATTATAATAATATAAATATATAATAATAAATATATAAATATAAGCTCTAAAGATAAATACAAAGTTATGCGTTTCGAAATTGAACGAATAGATAATTATAATAATTATAATAATTATGGATAAGGAAATTTTTAAAAATAAAAATAATAAAAAATTAATTGAATTAAAAGCATAATTAAGATTTCTTATAATAAAAAATAAATATTATTATATAATTAATATTATAATAATTGTTTCCTGGTATTGTAATGTAATAATTGTATAATATAACGAGAATTCAAATACAATGATAATAAAACTAATATTTTCATAATGAATAAAAAATTAAGACTTCATATCTATATAAATTTATTTAAAAAATATTTGGAATAATATTTTTCATTTATTTCTACATAATGAATTATTTAATACATAATTATACAGAATTACATTTGAGTAAACAATTTCAATTAACATAATAATTACAATTTCAATCAATAAATCAATTTTTGAAATATAATTAAATTAATAAAATCAATATCTAAAATACTATATAAAATAAACATTACTATTAATTTAATATCTCCATTAACTATAATCTCCAATTGAGTATAACCGCATATTTCAATATGTACATCCATATAATCTAGAACGATCAAAATAGCATCTATCCAAGAAAGAGAATAGCATGTAGTCAGAAGAGTAGAAGAAAATGATTGGTCAAAAGAAAAATGAAACGGAAAGTGAACTGCCACATTTAGTCTGGCGTAGGTGTATGACTTGGCATGGAGATACTCGGTCACGATATATTCTCCATATATTCGTATAGTCCTTCGTATATTTTCTCTCTTTATTCTTTTTCCCTTTCCTATATCTCTCTCTCTTTCTCTATGTTCCTTTCTCTTAGCCTACCAACAAAGATGTTGGCGCCTCCAGCGATTGCATACTGCACAGGTGTTCATCCGCATTATGTCTGTTGCACAGCCATATGGCGAATATTTAGCTATATTGTAATTTATAATTTATAAATTAATTAATCTCTGGAATGCATAGTCAGAGTCCAACATCTATCTTTTTGTTAGAAAATCGAAAGATAGAGAAAAAGAATAACAACATAAAATAAGAGAGCAATTTGAAATAGAAATAAGATAAAGACAAAAAATATCGAAGAGAAATAATAAATAATAATGTTATAGAATTTAAAATTCAGTGAAATTTTATTTGTTTTATTATTGAATGTTGCCAGCAACACTACTATTTCATAGTTGATACCTATTTGTTTTTCTTCGATACACATACTTCAAATGTTTTGTAAACAAATACGCGCAATTACGTATAATTAAATATATTCATTCAGCTAAATCCGTATATTTTATTTATTGTTTTGCTCAGTCAAAAATTACATTAAAATTAAATTAATACATGAAAAAATTAATGAAATGAAAAAATTGAACTTCTATATATTATACAGATATTTGCGAATATGATTGTAGCATTCTGGTTATAGTAATATAATAATATAATAAATAATAGTATAATAATAAATACTAGATATTGATTAATGTAAAGAAAAAAATTTAATATTTCTTTGTGAAGATTCCATTTCAATCTACAGATTAATTTTTCTTGTTTCTATGATTATTATGCGCATAATTGTTCTATTTATAAATAATTGCAGGATACTGATTTTAAATTCTTTATTAGATCATCATCCATAGAGTTGGAGGGTTTAATATTGTGTATTGGCTAATACTTATTAGTACTAATAAATAAAAATATAATTTTATTTTTAATTAAATTTTATATTATATTTATAAAATCTATGATAAATAATTTTCCATATTATAATCTTATTTCAATTTTTTAAATGTATTCAAATGAATAAATTAAATATGGAAAGTATTATTGTAATTGTTGATTTAAATATATTTTCTGTACATATAAATACAAAATACATTAAAATCAACAATTCTATACATATAAAATATATAAAATTGTTGATTTATATATATTTTATATGTATAGAATTGTTAATTTTAATGTATTTTGTATTTATATATTATAATATAATATATATCTAATATAAAATATATATAATATATTTAAACAATTATAGAATATTTTCTATACTTAATTTATTCAGTTATATATCAGTATCTCAAAAATATAGGAACATTTAATTGAAAATTTCTAAGATAATTTTAAACAATATTTTCTTTTGCAAAAACTATTATTATAATTTTGCTAAGTTATTAACAAACAAGTTATTAATAAAATATATATATATTTAGATACATATATATTTATATATGTATATTATATATAAAGATTTCCATATTTTCTTTTTTCAAATTTCAAATTTCAAATTAAAAATAGTTAATATTTAAAATGAAAAAAAAAATATCTGAATAAAATATTCATTTGTTGATAATTGATTCATTTGTTACATTTAAAATAATGTCCATTATATTTAAAAAATTGTTAATTATATTCTAATATAATATTTAAATAAAATGTTTAAGAACTTCATATTTTTTAGGTATTATTAATTTTCTTTGTTTTCAGAATATAAAAGATAAAATATTAAAGAATATTAAAATATTTTACTAGATTCTTTTACATTCAATGAATGCCTCCCCCCCCCCCCAAAAAAAGATTTTTTATGAATAAATTTTGAATAAATTTGAATAATTTCAGCTAAAAATTTGAACTAAAATTAAAATCATGATTTGATTTATAATTATGTAGGTTATAGATTACTAAACCCATATATTTCTGAATGCATAAGCGTGAAAATAAACAAAGAGAAAGCGAATTTATTTCACAATTTTATACAGAATTTTATAGTTACATTTATAATCTTAAACTTATTTCATTGTTTTTTAGTATGATTATAATTTTCTTCATTTTTCTTTCTTTTTCTATCTTCTATATATTAATGAAATCAAAAGGAATTTTTTTTTTAACCGATGAACGATTGCACATAATCATGAACAGAAGTGCGCCTTTCTATTTCGCTTATACAAACAAGTTGTACCGCGAATTCGAGCTTCACCAATCATTTTTTTTCTTTTTTTTTTATTTAGTTTTTTGACCAACGATCGGCCTCGAATTTCGATAACGATCAATCCATGTACAACCACCGATCAATTTACTACTGAAGTCCATTGTTTCCACTTAGCAACGAAAGAAAGAACCTAGCAACAATCGCTTAGATATCACTACGAAACCTTTATTTTCTTTTAAATAGATCTTGTCATATTTTTCTTGTACACAAACACCTTGCGCAGTCGATCGTGATGTTTTCATCTCTTGTTGCAGCCCAATTGTTTGCTTTTCGCAATCGACCAGCTCCTGAAAGTTATTCAATTCACTTCTAACTTAGAGAACGACAAATGACGCAACAACTGTACTTTTCTCATTCGAATCCTTATAAACATCCTCGTGTGTATTGATTGTATCAATTTTTTCTATAATTCTATACATATAGGAACATTTTGAGAGTATGTCGTCGAAATTGCATTAGAGAATTGATCTGCATTGATAAATTGATCTCGTGATATAATAATACAATACAATAGAAAATTATGATTTTTTAACGATTCATAGATATTTACATTATTAGGATTACATCAAAATCATCCTGTAATATATAAAGATTTATTTCTCTTTCTAAAAATTATTTCTTTTTCTCTTTTAAAAATATGAAGAAGTAATGATATTAAAGATTGATTATATTTTATTTGGTTATGATTGTCGATCATTATGAAACATTTTCGCTAAAATAGAATTATTTTTTTGTTAATTTGTAAATGTCTGTGAGAAAGAATTTTTAATTAAAAAACGAATAATTTTTATAATTTTAATATATATCATTATTGACATATTATTAATTATAAAAAATATTAATTATAAAATTATATTTGCATATAAATATAAAGATATTCTATTTATCAATATTATTTTATTTCATCTGATATTA
>NW_006263549.1:78747-88971 GCF_000469605.1 Apis dorsata | reverse complement strand
TATATATATATATATATATATATAAAATTATTTTTACAATTTATATATATATACTAAGAAATATTTTTCATTCATTCATATTAATTTTTATTGTTATTATTATTTTATCAAATATAATACCACATATATATAATATTATAAAATATTGTAATCATTTTTAATTTTAATTTCATTCAATATAATACTGCTATTCTCTATAAATATTAAGAAATATTTTGATCATATTGATTTGATAAATAAATCATATTAATAAATATTTTTATAAATATTTCTTCTCAATAAAATAAATCAATTCTCTCGAATTAAAATGACGAAAAATTTTATTTGAATTCTCCTCTATTTTCGATAGCAAAGATATCACGAAGTTTATAAAATTCATTGAATAAAATTCATAAAATGGATCGCGTATCTATTAAGGAACAACAGTGGATTACTAGTCTGCTAGTTACTTGATCTCACGACCTTGCAAAGTAGGTCGTGCAACGGGTAGGAGTCGATTATATTTAGTCAAACATGCACAGGTATAATCTATGCAGGTGTACTTAATGTATACGGTAATGTATACACTTAATGTATACGGAACAAAACAGTCTATATTTTATCTTTGCGATCTTTGGAATCTTAAACAATATTCACAGTTTACATAACGCAAAAGCACAAACATTAAAAAATTTTTCAAAAATATATTTAATGGAGTAATTTAATGTAACATAAAAGGATTTATTTAGAGTGATAATGTTTTAAAAATTAAATATAGTTTAAATTACAGAAATTAATTCATGAATAAAAAATATTTTGTCTAAAGTATTAAAAATAAAAAAGAAAGAAAGATATGGATTAAATAAAATATATGAATATAATATATGAATATATATAAAAATAAATGATATTAAAAATAATAGATATTAAAAATAATAAATATTAAAAATAAAAGATATGGAAAAAAATTATAATAATAATGGATGAAATTAAAAGATGAATATCAAATATTTTCAATATTTTTTTAAAATGGTTATATTAAATGAAATAAAAAAAATAGAGGATATACTATGTACAAAAATAAAGAAGAAATTTACGTATGTATATCAATCAAATGAAAATTAAAATTAGAGATAGAATTATCTTAATAGAAAAAATACTTTAAAAAAAAGTGATTTGGTAGTTTTATTTTTTAAAGAATTTGTAATAATAAAAAGTTATAATAAAAATGACAATCAAATTGTTGTTATTATTTTAATATCAAATATATTACCATTATTCTATTTACATTTCATGAATCAAAGATCTAATATTATTTAATTAATACTATTTTATTAAGATATTTTTCTAAAACGTTAAATGATTATCATTGCAATCTTTGTTTTTTTTTATTAAATATAATAAATTTAAATAATAATCGCAATAAATTTAAATATAATTTTTGGTATTTATATTCCAGAATAGCTTATTTAATATAGTAATTAAATATTTACTTCAAAGAAAAAAAATAATTTTGTAATTAAATTAAATTCAAATGTCTACATCTTAATATTAATCATTAATAATAATTTTCATAATTTCATATAAAAAATAAAAATATGATTATTTATTTCATATTATCAAAATATTTATTACATCAAAAAAAAATCGAAATTTCTTGATGAAATTTATTATAATATGTATTAGCTAAAAATTTTGTTCCAAAATAAAGAAGAAAAATCGTTTTCGATTGTTTTGTAATAATTCGTGTAATTCATAAATTATCGACAATCCAATAAATGATCATTTAACTAGTAATAACGATATAAATGAATACATAATAAAATTATATTGTTAACTAGAATATAATATTGGAAAAAAATAATATACACTAATTAATAAACTCACTGTGAGTTGTCGCCTTGCATGAATAACCTTAGTAATCTTGCTGTTGAATAAACATTAAATAACTGATTGTTATAATCGATAGGAAAGTTAGAAATATGTAAAATATATAGATGTAGCCAATTTATTTTGAAAAAGTAAAGAAATCAAAGCAAATCAAAAACACGAAACAACGTTATAACGAGTATCAAATGTACGAATGTATGAAATTTCTGTTTCACATGAAATTGATACTAAGATAAAATTGTAATTATATCTCAAAACTCAAATAACAATAATAAAAGGAATATATTTTTCTTTAGAATTTATATTTGCAATCGAATTTTATAAAATAATATAATAAAAAACTTTTTCAAACTTTTACTAATAAGAAGCGGATCAGAAATTGAAAAAAATTATTTTTAAATATCATATACTTCGTAATATTTTTTATTCTAAACTAAAATAGATAAATATAAAACTAAATAAAAAACTAAATAAATTAAATAAAAAAATTGTTTTCTTCAAAATTATTGACAATTAACATGTTTAATTATTTTACTTTTATTATTTCTCAATAAATCGATAAAAAAATAGAAATTAAATTCATTAGACATATTAAATATATGAAAGTTATAAAAATATCAAAAGATATATTAAAAAAAAATCAAAGTTTTGGAGTCACAATTTATTGCTCACAAGATTTATAAATAGCTTACTCTTTTCTGCTATTATTGTTCGCAGATCTCTATTAAGCCTGAACAAAGGATGATATTATCTGAGAAAACTGTCATTTTTGAAAATTTACACACTTATAATTGTATTTTTTTTACATATTTCAGCCTAATTGAAACAAGTCCGATCCCAGAAATGACATATTTCAAACAATGTTGATTCAACGGTAACTAACATTATTCTAATTCAAAAAATTTTCCTCTAATTTAGGGGTATCGCGAGTCAAATACTGATCGCGATGTTATTGGTTATTATCATGTACACGGAGAAACTTGAAATACAAACTCAATTGAGATCTTCTGTTGAACTAAGAAGGAATTTTCTGAGGACATGAGCTTCATTTGAAATAGAGTCTCATTGTGAACAAATCGTTTTTTGATTGCTGCGTACGACAAATAGATAGTTTGTGAACACATCGTGCTCTGATTGGATATGATTATCTATCGTCACTTGAAATAGAGTTTTATGATGAACAGGTCGTATTCTACTAGATACGACAAATAGATCGTTTATGAATATATCTGATATGATCACTGTCCGACTGGATATTGTGAGAGACCCAGCTCTTTTACGGACATATCTACCGCATTTGTAATCGCACTAATATAATCCACTAATCGTAAAAAAAATACATCGAAAATTATAAGCACCAGCTTCTTCACACACACATATTTCTTTCAGTCAAAATAACATATGTATCTATGCACTTAACAAACCATTACAATACTATTACTATTGTATTGTATACTATTGTAGGCGCGAACTACAAATCATATATTTAAAATCTTTTTAAAGATTACCTTTCTATGGTTTTTAAGAATTTTCAGAGATTTTTTTCTAGGCAAAATTTTAATATTTGCTAGGAAATTCAATATCCTTATGAATTTCAATATTTCTATGATGTAAGTTATTGACTATCACGAATTACGTTTTCATAGTTTCTTCATTTTAAAGCATTATTATTTGATGATGATTATTGATAGTTCGTTTAAAAAATTAAATTTCCATAAATTTTAATATCTTATCAATGAAAATTTATTAATATTATAAAATAATAATTAATAATAATAAATTATTATAAAAGAATAAAAATAAAACTTTTATGATTAAATTAAGAATAATGTAATTTGATATTTTCCTTTATATTTTAAATTTTTTCAATTTGTTTTCAAAATAATTTAATTGTTTTACAATTATCGTTTTTTATTTATCTAATAACTTATTTTCTAGAATTATTTTACTTTGATATTTATTTTAAAATATTCAAAGCATGAATATGTTAAAATCATTATAGATATATTTATATATTTTCTTTTTCTGTTTCTATTTCTAATACTTTTTTTTATTCAAAAAATCTTTTTGCATGTTATATGCTACACATAAAAAAAGATGAAAAATATAGGTAGAAAGCATGCAAGAAAATGAGTATTAAGTTACTATCAATTGAAATATTAATATAATATATACAATTGGTATTGTGCTACTGTTTGCCAGAAGTATTAAATTATTATACGATAACATTGTGTTGTATTTAATATTTTTTCGGCTAATTAATAACTGGTCGCTTTTTGACCTTCAAATGAATAGACTTCATAAGTAGACTTCAAATGAACTGATAGATTTGTGTATTAAAAAAAATAATAATTCATGATAATAATTTTATGCTTTTAATTGTTTGTTTCATCGATACTATAATAACGATAATCTGTTAAAGATGCAATAGTGACATTTTATTATCGTAATTGCATGTAGTATTGACTGGACTTTGCATTTTTGATTGCTTCGAACTATTTTCATTTCATTTGAATCGGTTAGCAACACTTTTAAACTTAGATTATTGAACTTTTAAACAAGATGATATTTTTCTCTTAAAATTAAAACTTTAAATTATTATTTAAACGCAAATGATAATATTATTATCCTATATTGAAGAATAGAAATTAGAAATGTATTCTATAAATATATAAATATATATTAAATTTAAAAAAAAAATTTATAATATAATATATCAATAAATCTAAATAATGTTTGATAATAAAATTATAGTGCGATTGAAAACTTTTATTATTGCTATATACTTTGATATGACGATTCAATATTCAAATAATATCAGAATATGAAAATTAAAATATTTTTTTTTAATACAAAGAATATTGAAATATATAATTAAAAGTTCTAAAAATGAATCATTTTTTACTAAAGAAATTATCTAATTAATAGATATAATCTATTTTGAAATGTCATTTTTTCATTTTTTATAATTTCGAGTTCACTTTTACACAATATAATTTTTCTTGTAGATAAATATGTAAAAAATGTATAAAGATTAAATTTGTCTTAAATTATGAATTTTTTAATATACTAATCATTATTATCATTACTGAGCTATTTAGTAAAAAATTATTTTAAAATATAGTAATATTAATAAAAAATATAGTATATAACTTAAAATATATAATATATTTATAATTCATATTTTTCATAAAAAATTCAAGCATAAAATCTTGGATTCTTTATATTTGAAAAGTATATTAGATAATATTTTTTAATTGCTTTTTTTTTTTGTTTGTGATTTAAGTTTTTTAAGTTAAGTTAATTATATGTAGACCAATATCGAATCAGAATGTGTGCATAATTTCATAGTTTTTATAAATATTCAATCTTGTTTTTATTTGTTCCATAATTTTTTTTCATTTTTTTCATTCGAGAATGACGACAAATTATTAATAAATAATATTAATAAAGAACATTATCTATATGAAAGTACTTATTTCTCTTTTTAGTATTGATTGTAATGCTTTGATTTATTGTAATTCATTAGATACATATATCAAAGATTGTGAGATATGTATATGGATTTTAATTTTATGCTGAGATCTTAAAATTTTTCTACATTTCAGTTCACAAGATATTTTATTATTTTTAATTTATATCATTAAATTATATAAATTAAATGATATTAAATGATATAATGATAATTAAATTTGTAAAAAGATATTATATTTTGATATTATATTTTATACTAAAAAAAAAATTAAATATATTGAAAATTTTTTATACTTTTTTTTGTTTTAAATTTTGCATATTTTTTCTTTGTTAAAACATTTTTTAATGAAAAAAAAATATAATTAATTTCGAAACAGTTTAAAAGATAAAATATTATATTAAAATTCCAATTTTTTTTATTTCAATTCTATTTTATAATTATTTCGAAAAAAAGATTAGAATAAAATGTGCTTTTTTTTCTTTTTTATCTTTCTTTTTTTTCATTTTATTAGCAATACTATAACATAAAAATTTAATTTAAGATTATTTCTTGCTTTGTATCTTTGAGGATCTATAAAATGTTAACTAATTTTTAATTTCTTTTCTTCTTTTTACATATATATAAATAATATGTAAAATATTATTAATATAATATAAAATTAATAATATAAAATATATATATATATATATCACGTATATCACGTATATATATATCACGTATATTTTCTAAATCTAATCTAAATTTAATTAAAATAAATCGTGTTGAAATCACTGTATATTAAAAATATATAAAAATACAATTAATCGATATATGAATTTTTCACTTATAAAAATTTATATATAGTTTTTCATTTGGATAAAAATTTCGTAATTATTAATCTATTCTTCTTGTAATTAATTATTTTTATCCAGTACGGTGATCAGCATGAAATATAATATATTAAACATGTTCTGTAAATCAAAATCTTTTTTTTTTAGATTTCCCATAATCTTTTTTCATGTATAATTTATTAAATTATAACTTTTCTATAAAAAAAACATTATTAAAATTGTAATTGCTTTAAAATTTTCTTTTTATCATTTTTTTTTTCAATTTTTCTAACAAGGAAAAATCTCAAATTCAAAAAATCATGAAACTTCGGAGATATATTATATAAGTATACATAATTACATAATTTTTTTTTCCTGCTTGAAATCACTTTAAGAAGGAAATCAACTTTTAAAAATTTTATCTTTAAGCTATTTTTCGATTTTATCTTATAACCAAACTATAAGAAATATGAAAAAATATTTTCAAACAAAAGTTGTTTTTTTTCATAAGAATGTATGATAAAACAATTAATTTTTATAAAATTGTTATATTTATTGTTTATAAAATTAATTAAAAAAATTAAAAATAATAAAAATTAATTTTTTTAAACTTGTTTTTCAACATAAAATTTTAATTAACAGTATAAATAATTGTGATAGTAAAAAAAAATATTTTTTGTTTTTAATAAATGCAATTTTGTCAGTGTTGATTTTCATTTCTAACTTTTTAAAAATAGAAAAATTTATATTGTATATTTCTATTATTTATTAAACATTGGATCAATATACTAGATAAACATATAATTATTTTATGAGATCTTTTTATTTTTAATGTAATCGTTATTTCTTTATTTTTTTAATAAGATAATAAAGTGATTCAATAAAGAGTAGGTAAATAAAAATGAACATATAAATAACATAAATAATATTATGAATTATTCTACATGATAATAAAATTCTTTAAAAAAATATTGTAAACATAAGAATTTGTTACCATGCATATCGTATAATAACATGATTAAAACCGAAATCGAAATCTTGTTGCGAAAAAGTGAATTCTAATTAGCGAATTCTAAGCGAATTTTTAAAATTATTTGATTTGTCATTATACTGTTTAATCATGTGTAAGATATTATAAATATCTTTGAATCGAAAGTTGATTATGAATGAAAAACTATAATTTAATGATATTATTTCATTATATCATTGAATGTGATTTATGTCATAATTTAATAATATAACAAGATAACAAAATTTCTATATAAAATTCTTTTATATATGCAAAACTATACATAACAAGTACATATATAATTTCTATGATTTTCTCGTTATTGTAAATATTTCTATATAGATATTATTTTGTAATATAAATGGATAAGGACTAATCCAAGAGTTCAATAATAAAACATTCTGAGATCTCGCATTTGAGATAGATAAACATTTGTTAATCATTTATTAAATTTTTTAAAAATTAATTTTCCAGATATGAAGATCACTAGATAAATGTTCCATAATTGAAATAAAGATTATTCTATGCATAGATCGAAATCAGCACTTTGTTCCTTTAGAACAATAAAAATTAAGAATAATAAAAAATAAAAAAAAAATTACAAGAAATTTTGCTGTAACACTTTTTAATAATATACATTTGTTACACAAAAATAAATAAAGAAGTTTAATAAGTATTAAGGTGTCCCATAAGTTTCTTTTTTTTTTTTTTTTGATATGAAATAAATACAAAATAAATAAAAAATGATATTTATTGTTTAAGATTAATTTATTGTGTTACATATGAACTGTTCTGCTCTATCACTTTCTTCCATCTCTTAGCCTCTTTATTCCTTTTTTCAAAATTATTGGGGTTTATTTGCAAAATATTCCTCGAGATGTATTTATATTTCGCTTACGAATTGGAATCATTTATCGTAGAAAGAATCTTTTTAATAACAGAAACAAGTAATAGTCGAATAGAGTAAGAGCTGGAGAATACAAAAAATGCGATAGAATGTCCCAATCAAACTATAACAGCTTTTTCTTATAGTCAATTCAACATGTAGTTTTGCATTATCGTGATGGCCTCGTTGGTTTACCAATTTTTCTGCTGGCGTCTTTCAATTTATTAACCTGATTACAAAATTTTCCAAAATTGATGGTTTCACCTTGAGAAAGGAACTCATAATAGATTACCTTTCCAATCCACTTTTTCGCCAAATGAATAATAGAAGAACTTCAAGTGAAGTCCAAGCTTTGCGACAATTGAAAGTCTGTTATGTTGAAAGTCCTTAAATCAAGTACGTTTTCGATATATATTTTGATGAAAATGCAAGTCTCATCTCTAATGACAAATTTCTTTAAAAAAAGGATTTATTTCATGTCGCTGTAGAAAATAAGAATAGAAAATCGCACATAGGAGACGCGATTCATAAGGTTGATCTCCATCAATAGTTGTGGAACACTTTACATCGATTGACATATCCCATCTTAGTCAGATGATTATCTATTTTTCTGGAAATGCATCTACTATCTCTTGCACACTATCGCGGATTTTCAGCGATATGGCTTTGATAAAGTCCGTATTCATCGTTGCTAGACAATTGCTATAATCTTCATCATTTAAGTCAAAATTGCCAAGTCTAAATCTCTTAAATCAATTGCGGATGGTCGTAATAGCTGTAGCACTACTCCCGTACAAATCTCAAACAAATCTCGTCTGTAGTATTCTTTGTACTATCACCTTTTTTAAAGCATAACATTCCACAAATGCTTTCTTTGGCTATTCATATTGAATAATGTGGAAAAAAGTTTTAAAAGAGATTTTTACCAAAAAAAGAAAAGAAAAGAAAAAATTTTAAAAAAGCTCTGAATGACTGAAACTGACATAAACGGCTAATAAATAAACCTGTATATTCATATAAAAGTAACTAGTTAAAATCATTCCTAGCGTGGTGCGAAAGAAATTTATAGGACACCTAATATATTAAATATAAAAAGTATAATTAATATTTTTAATAATATTTAATTGGTATTTCTTATAAAAAATTTATATATATAAGTTTTTTTTTCTTTTTTTTTATTCTTATGTGATATGTTGATCTAATATTTAATAAAAGATAAAAATATATAATATATATAACTTAATTTGATCGAAAACGAAGCCTCAAATTTATATTCTACATTATAAAATTATAAAAAAAATATATAAAAAAGAAAAAAGAATTATAAAAAAATTAATTAATTATAAAAGAATACGTTGTATCGCCATAACTTACCAGCTGATTTAGCTTTGGAACCCAAACAAAACACGTAAAAATTATCTTATAACATAACTGCGATAAGATTATTTTTGAGTGAAAATTTTTAGAAGGTTTTTAACAATAAACCAGATATCTCAAGATTTTTCCATTTCTATATTTAATATCTCTATATTAATTTGTAGGCAAATTGTCATGACGATTTCGAAACGCAAATTTCATTCTGGATATTATTCCATTTCTTCCATTAAAAATATTCCACACCTCGAAAAGGACAAATAATCTTAATTGATTTTCCAAAAAAAAACCAAGATCATCAAATCAATCAGGAATGCTACAAGACAAAAGAACGAAAAGATAGAACAAATTCAATTATAACATCGACTAATCAAAAAGATCGATTAGTATTATTCGCAAAAAAACTTACTTCAACATCAATTTATTTCTTATTAACGGATTGCCATCATTTCAATAAGATTTAGCATCACTAAATTGAAATTGAATCATTGAGAGCGTCACGACAATGTACAATCGGAACGTTTTCAACAGAATATAAAAATTTTATATTTTCGACTTAATTCTTCATGTAAAATCATTTCTTTTACAATTATATAATCATAGAATAATAGCTAACCGTAGAATAATAGCTTTTATAATTTCTATTAGATAGTTTGTAATAAAATACTTATTTTTTGATATTTATATACTATATATTAATACGTTATAAAGTATTTCTATTGATTCATATATATTTAAGCATAGAAATCAAAATTATATCAATGATTTATATTTTTTCGTTATTCATTAATACTTATTAAAT
>NW_006263549.1:73652-78629 GCF_000469605.1 Apis dorsata | reverse complement strand
ATCATATCAAATAATGTTCAATTTGAAACGAAATAAATTTTACTTAAAATCTTTTTTAATATTTTACGAAATAATTAAATAAAAACTTTTAGAGTAATGCTTTAGAAGATAATTATAACTAAAAAGGAACAAATATTCTATAAATATAATACTCTATAAGTACATATATTTTTTATTTGCTATAATATTGTTCAAATAATTAAATATTTCATTAACTTCTTAATTTATAGAGAATTGTATAATCAATTAATTATTAATTAAGCTATCGGGACAATTCATCATTATTTCATACATAATTTAAGCGACTTTTTTTAAAATTTATTTTACTAATATATTATATATATAATAAGAATAAAAATATCAATACAGTTCTTCACAAATGTACTAAAAAAAAATTCAATAAATCGTAGCATATTAAATAATAACATTACATATTGATACATATTCTATATATATATGTATATATATATTTCAGAATTCTGAAGAATTGTAAAATTTTCCGCTTTTATTCGTAGGTTTCGGATGTAGTTTGACATCGTATAGATACAATTTATTTATCTATAAGAATTTATTATAATTCTTATGGAAGTATTACATAAAAGCTCGTGCCAATTTCTGTCTCTTATTTCACAGGAGACTTTAAGTAGGCCTCGATTCGAAGATATCCATTTACATATTCAATTTACATATCAACGATTTTCTATGTTTTTAAGCCAAGAAACTCATTTTTACAATCAAATCTTTTGTATAAACTCAATAAAACTTATGGATATACACTATATTTACGATTACAAAGTATAATGATGCGTCAAGTAATGATTCATTTCATCAAATATGATTGATCAAATATAATATTGATATAAGATCAAATATAAATGATATAAGTTAATTCTACAAATTAATTCGTTAAAACGTTTTACATAGTTCGAGTTTTTATTTTGTAGTTATGACGTAAATAATTTTTTTAATTTTTTATTTTATTTTCAATTTATTTTGATATTTGCATATAATGCATATAATAATCTAATATATTAATTTAATAGTAATATTATTTCAAGTTCAAAAAATATAAACTTATTAAAAAGAATGATGAAATCTTGATGAAAAAACTCAGTGATACAGAAAATAATGATACAAGCTGAAAAAGAATGATTCTTCGTGCAAAAAATATAATTTTGATATAAGATTTTGTTTTTAAAAAATCAACTTTAAAGTTGGTATTATATATAATACTTTCAAATATATTTATTTTATAAAAAAATATTATAGATTATTTTATGTACATGTATATGTATATATGTATATGTATATATACCATATATATTTATATATTTATATATATGATAATATAGTAACATAATATATAAATATAGTAATAACAGATATTAGTGAATGATTGCATTGTAACTATATGTATTTCTTTTGTTTTTATTGAGTTTTTAACGATGAATTGTATATACATTAGTAAACCATATAAATATTCATTTTATACTTCTTTTATGAAGACACTTTAAAGAAACACGCATGAAAGAAAGAATATTCTGATACATAAATAAATCACAATTACATAACCGATCGAATTACAATTACATAAAATGGAATTATATATTCGATTGTTGGTATACAAAATTTATAATTTATATATATTTATATATTTATACTTATATTTATTAATTTTTCTTATAATTGACTTTCAGTGATTTGAATGATTTTAAACTATTATATAAATACATCTTAAAATGCTTTAAATCATAAAAAATCATTTCATTTTTAAAGATAAAAAGGAAATTGATTTTTTTGTGATCTACATATCTATTAAACATTATTTATATTAAATTATGTATTATTTAATATTATACTTCAAGTTTTTCTTCAAGTTTGATTTGATTTTTTCCTATTATTAATAATAATTCAATAAAAAAAATTCAATATTCAATAAAAATATATTTATTTTACATTTTTTATCGAATATAATAACAAATTTATGTAAAATCGAAATTATATTATATTATCATTTGAAAGTAAAGAATGGAAATACACTTCTTCATAAGTATAATAAAAAAAAAGTTCAGCAAATCATATATATTAAGTAATATTAAGTAATGTATTTGGATCTCTTTTTATAGAATTAATTTATACAATTTTTCAAATAGGTTTATACTTATAAATTTGATTTATTTTAAATTACAAAAATACAATACAATTACAATTTTTACTTGACAAAAAATCACTAAAAACCTTATACCAAGAATATTCGATATTTTTTTTAATATATTGTATAATGCAATTATATTTATTTTTATTTTATATTTCATATAGTTCTTTCTGTATAATATGCACACATTGTAAAAAAATTCTTAGAAAGAGAAAAAAGAATTATATTTTGGATGCATTTTACTTGATAGTAAACTATATCTTCATTTACGAAAATCACGTCAATTATGGCGAAAAAAGGAATTAGTATTGTTCATAAGAATTGGATCGCGTTCTCTGTTCTATAAGACATAAAATATTTCGTTACGATAATATTTCCAGATAAATTATTTATAAATATTTTGAAAGTCTTGTGATTATTTTGAATAATCTTATGTTTCTTCTATACCACGAAGTAATGTACCATTATAAGAACTTTCAATAAAAAAGTAATCTTTCGTTGCAGTTTTGCATATTTCTTCCTTTCTTTTGTGTTTCTAAATAAAGTAATCATCATTTGTATAACATTGATAACCCTAAAAGCTGTAAGCAAAATTTATTTTATTTTGATTTCGTTTTTCCTCGTTATGGATTCCTGATAGACTATAATACATTTGATTTAAAGATTTTTTTGTAAATTTATTTAGATTATGAACTTTTAAAATTATGAAACTGATTTTACTTAATTGTTATATCTGAATTGATTGCTCAATATTATTTACAATATTATTTAATATTTTATACATAAGATGGTATAATATATTTTATACATGATGGTATAAGAATAAGATTTTAATAATAAAATTTTCTTTAGTTTCGTTATATGTTTTTAAATTACATTTATTTAAAATTTGAAGAAATTTTTTTCTTTTTTCTGGATTTCTTGTTTCAATTTTATAGTTTTTTTTAAGATATTAAAAATCTGTTTAATGAAAAACTGAGATATGAAAACATAAGAATTCTATCAACGTTAATTGGTAATATTAATCAATTTGAAAAAGCGTAAAAAATACTTAAAAGAAATCAGCAATTTCTTTTATTTAAAATTTCAATAATCTTTCGAAATCTTTTAAATAAATTGTTTTAAATATGTTTTATTTTCAATATTTATTCTCTTCTTTGTTATAATAGTACCTTTTATCTAATTTTCTTGGTTCCAAAATCATGTAGAAAAGATATAAATTTAAAAATTTATAGTATGATTTAATCGGTAGAAAAAGGATAACGAATCACGTTTCTTCGAATTCAATTCAATTGACTGAAATAATTCTCCATTGTATTGCGATATGGAATAGCGAATAAGTTCGTGAACTAATAAATCGTAATAATTCTGACGTATGTCGGTATAAGAGTATAGAAAATGCCATTAGTGTGAACGTTTGATAGAAACGGAATATAAAAATTTGTGGCTTATGGTACACAACATGTCTAAGTGTGCGTCGCGTGTAGGTCAGCCTATGAGTGCAATGCTGTGAAGGTGTGGATCTTGCATACCGGAGATCTTTCTTCGAATAGACTAATCCTTTTAGAGTTAACGTGTGCACGCTCACACGCGTTGCAGGGTGTGTCTAACTGGTATATTTCACATACGAATTGTATTCTGCATTGAATCATGATTTGTTTATCACAGTAAACACAATATTTTAAAATTATTTGTTAAAATTCAAAATTTGAAATTTTTATATCCAAAAAAATAAATTGAAAATTTGAAAAAATTAATAAAACCAAAATTTAAATTTCGAAAATTACGAATTTTCATTTTCATTTCGAATGAAAATTTGAAATTTGATAAAATCGAAATATTCAAAAATTTAAAATTTCCATCCAAAAATCCAAAAATTAAAGTATTTACAAAATAAAAATTAAATTAATTATTTAAAATAAAGAATATTTTAATTTTTTCAATTTCTTTTTAAATTTTTCACGATATAATAAATAGCTAATAAAAAGCGAAAAATATTAATAGAAAATCAATTAGTTGAAAAAAAGGCTAATTAAGTATTACGAAAATGTTATCAAAACTAAACATTTCTTTAGGATGTTGAAAAACATAATTTATTTGAACTATTACGACATAATATGGAAGGAATAAAAATAAAAAAGAAAATAAAAATAGAATAAGAATAAAAATTGAAAAAATAACTTATAAAAGTTAGTATCGTTCAGTGATAGGCAAAATTTAATAATTGAATATGAATATGTTAAATTATTTGATAAATTACTTCAATAATATATTTCAATAATATATATATTTCAATAATATATTGTTTAAATCATAATAATAATCGCAAATAATTGTAATATTAAACGGCAAGGTTATAAAGCGGATCAACTATAATATTTACGAATAAATGTTATTCAAGCATTTTAATAAATAATTATTATAATTTATTCAAAATTTTTAACTAATTAGTTTTTCAACGGATTAATGCCCAACTTTGCTATCGTTTTTTGATTTTCAAAATTCAATAGATTACTAAATAGTTAAATAAATTTTTATTAATTTTAACAATTTATAAAATATAATAAAATGTTTCTTTAAGAATTTTAATCTATTATTTTTCAAAATCATTATTCACTAGAATATTCATTACGATTTAAACTAATTGAAGTATTAATTTAATTNATAATTAAAGATTTAATTTTTTGTATTTAATATATATATAATTAATTATAGTATATATTATATATAATCTAGTATTAAAATTGATAATTTGATTAATAAATTGATTAATCAATTCATATTATATATATATATATGAGAAAAAATTCAAACTTGTTCAA
>NW_006263549.1:69217-73130 GCF_000469605.1 Apis dorsata | reverse complement strand
TTTTGCATTAAAACAAACAATATTTTAATAAATAATTTCATTTATACTATACATATTATATTGTATACATTATATAATATAATATAATAATATTATAATATATAATATAATAATATATAATAATAATAATAGTAATAATAATAATATAATAATATATAATATAATAATATAATAATATTATAATAATATTCATCATACAATAATGAAGTTTTCCACTATATTTCAATATATTTCATTATATATATCATTACAAAAACGAACAATTTCTAATACAATTCCTAATAAATTAATTATATTCTCGATCAATCCACGTCTCAAGAAAAGTATTCGAATAGTTTCGATAGTTGCACATTGATTTACATTGAATCATGAAATCGATCAGCAATTCCTTCCGAACTATCTGTTATGTAATTTATGTTATGTTATGTTATGCAAGATTAATTTCCATCATATGCGCATACATATCTAGAAAATTGTTGCAATTATTTGATAGAGATAATTTTTCATTATGCATCTTGATACATGGAACAGTCCATGATGCATTAGATACACCCTACATATGCATGTACGCGTATAGATGCTGGTTGACTTTTCATAGAATCTGTTCACCGCGGAATGTCTGTAGCCGCGGATCACTATCGTTGAATGATTTTGCTTGTTGCATGTTCGTATTCCAGATAACCTTCCCACCATCATGTTATTTTTTCAAGAATAAACAATTAACATATTTCATTTTATATACAGAATTAATTTTAGGAATATAAAAAAAAAAAAATATTAACTAAATGAAGTTTGATTATAGTTTTTTGAGAAATTTGAAAATTTTATAAAAAAAATTGACGTTGAGTTTAAAAATTTTTAAATGAATTTTTAATAATTATTTGTAATTAATTTTTTTAATATATAATTTTGTATACAATAATTTTGATCAAAAATTGCATAATATTTAGTAAAATTATTGTTTTATATTATTTCAATAAAATTTTTGCTTTATATTAAGTTTTTTTAAATATTAAAAAAATTGTTTGATATTGATATTAGGATTTTAATATTTTTAGTCTATCTATGCTTATATAATGCTATATAATGCTTTTAAAAAAATCAGTAGAGAGTCATTATAATGATTCCATTTTTTTATTTTAAAATGTTAATTGAATTATTAAATTTAAAATTTTAAATTAAAAATAATAATTATTTATCATTTATAGCATTATTAATTATTTATAGCATTTTAAATATTTAATTATTTTAAATATTTAATTACAGAAAATAATATAATACTTTTTTCTAAAATTCATATTCTGAAATCTTAATTTTAATAATACAGAGATGTAAAAATCACAAATTCTTTTGAAATATTCTTATCAACTTCTTAGAAACCAAATATACAATGAAAGTTACATCTTCTATTCATATTTAACTTTATAATTCTCGAGATCATAGATTCACGAAACATGTTTTCATGCCTTTACATCATGTTATGCATCAAATACCAATGATTACTCTATCAACAGACTATTAGCTATTGACATACACAGATATTCGAGATTCATTGACGAACAATTTATGAATGTATTTTCAGCTATTAAATTGTCGGATTTGAAAAAATTGAAAAATTAATATATGTAGCGATATCGTGCGAATGTTATTCAAAATAAACATGTTGAAAGATAAACTTTCAAAAATATAAATACCACATAAATAAAAATCAATATCATTCTAAACTTCTGGAATATTTTCATAAATGTTGGCAAATTATTTTGTGTGGATTATGTATTAAACGATGTTAGTAGAGATAATTAAAATTTTAACTTAATGATTATTCAATTTTACATAGATGATTATGTTTCCGTGTAGAATAACGGAATATTAATATTAATTGACAATATATTAATTTGGTTTAATTAAGATAAGTATAAAGCATTAATATATTTATAAGACACATTCGCACCTGCAATAATATTATTGGTAATTATTGATGTAAATTAGCTGGTTACTTGTCAAATACTCTTCGATAAATTCGCAACAAATAGTATACTTCTTAAAAATGAATGTATAAATGATTACACGGAACGCATATCTTTCACAAAATCACAGGTAATCGTGTCTAACGGTCAAAGCACAATGTAATGTTAAAACAAAATTAATATAATTAGTCCGGCGGTTAGATTATATGTTTACAAGAGATCACTTTTTAGCAAATGAAGCTCGTGTCCTCAGAAAAATCCCTTTTTGATTTAATTAGAAGAGTTTCCCTGTAGGATACGCAAATAATCAATAATATCGTAGTTGGTAACCAGTTCGCAATACCTAACAAATTCTTCGCTTGGATAGTGATCATCTATACATACAAAAATCTCACGACAAACAGGAACAGATCGGCGCATCTTTCTTATAGATTCCTCAAACTAGAACAATATTATTTGTCTTTGAATCAGCCACGTCTGGAATATGTCACCGTTAGGACCGGTTCAGTTGATCTGAAGTACGTCAGAAATATACAATTATAAATGTCGACTAAATTCTCAAAGACAGTCTTTTCAGATAATACAGTTTCTTGTTTTTGTAGATAATATAGTTTTTTGTAGACTTGATAGAAACCATGCGCGATAAGAACAAAAAAAGTATTATTCGTAGAATTTTTTTATATAAAAAATTTTTACAAATAAGCTGTTTATAAATCTCGCAAGTAATAAGTGCTTGTAAACAGATACTTTTGGTTGATTTTAAATATACACAAAATAAACACAAAAATTGATATACAAAAATTTTATTTTAAGTTATTTATTAAGTTATAAATAATTTATTTATTTCACTTATTTCACTTAAATGAATAGCGAAGCGGAAACAGAATGCAACAATTGTAACGTAATCTCTTATTCTCTGTTTTATCTAATATAAACTTTAATTTTTTATAATTATTATTCAATTTCTTATAATTAATAAATAAAGTTTCAACTGATATTTTTGTATTTATTTGGCTTCTAGAATTGACTCTTCAAATGTTTCACGAATATAATTATATTAACTATATCCTCTATTGTTAAATTTATTATATATGAATTTATCTATAAATAATAATATAAAAAATATAAATATATAACATAAATATAAATATATAAAAAATAATTCTATAAATTAGATAAATTAATGCAAAAGTTGAAGTAAAGAAATTATCTTGTTTGTTATATTTAAAAAATTATTTTGTTATATTTTATTTCATTAATTGATTTTAATAAAAAAATAAAAAATAAAAATAATAAAAAAATTAAATAAAATTAGTTTTATTTACATGAAAATATTATAGTATTATATCATTGTTGTTTAATATAAATAATCAGTTAATATGTTAATTCTATTATTGTAATTCTATATTGTAATCATATATATCAATTGTATATAACCAAACAATATATATTTATTGTATTAAATTTTCTAAAATTAGAAATTTATAAATTTAAAAAATTAAAATTGGATATTGTAAAAAATTAAAAGTTGGAAATATTAAAACAATTAAATTGGAAAGTTTAGAAAATTTAAAATTTAAAAATTAGCAAAATGAAATGAAAATATAAAATTTTTTAAATAAATTTGTCTTAAAAATAATAAATTTTCTATGGAAAATAAAAAATTACAAATGTGACATTTGAGAAGTGTATTTATATAACAATTTTTTAAGTAAAGAAGATTATAAAATTTTAAAATAAAGAAATTAAAAAATTTCATTAAAAAAATTTGATATTGCAAATTTTTAATATTATAGTATTTCTAAATTTATGAAGATAAAAATTCATAAAAATAATAAATATATAATAATATATATAATAATAATATAAATTTAATAAATTTAATGCTTTTCCGCAGGCAGACATAATAAAATAAGAAATATATTTTGTTTAATTTCTAATAATTT
>NW_006263549.1:65707-68424 GCF_000469605.1 Apis dorsata | reverse complement strand
TATATATATATAATATATATAATAAGAATATATAGTATAATAATAAGAAAAATCATTTCTCTCATAAATCAAGGATTATCAACACGATAAATTGTTTGTTAAATATTGTATTTTTCTACTGTGTGATTAAAAATTAAATAAAACATTGCAAAGATATGTTATGTCTGCGAAGAAGACATTAAGAAATTAGAAAGAGAAATAAGAAATAAGAAATTAAAATCTACAATCAAATGTAAAATTGTGCGTTATATTCTGAGTGCTGAATTTCAGAATCATTACAATTACGACACATAAAAGAAACTTTCAAACATAACAGAAATTTTATTATATATTGAATATATAATTGACCAAACTAACATTCGGCGTTAGTTCATTATATACAGAATAGAAAGTATAATGAATTAATATATGTATAAAAACATTTAAAAAAAAATATAATAAATATTTATTAGATACTATGGAAAACATGTTATTTTTCGAAGAAAGTATTATATTCCAACACTTAAGCATACTAGCTAAAAGTATAAAAAATTGGTTAAGCACAAAAAAATTTCTGTTTTGAAATGGCCGGCAGAAGTCCGGATCTCAACTCAATTGAAAATCTATGGACTTTTAAAAAGAAGAATACAAGATTCTTGTGAATTAACATTATCATCTATCGATGAATTACAGAGAAGAATTGAAGAATATTAGAATAATATCCGTCCTAATTATTATAGAAAATTAGTTGAAAGTATATCGAATTGTTTTAAGTTAGTTCGAAAGAATAAAGGACAAAATGTATGAAATATTAAAAATATTTTAAAATAAAAAAAACTCTTTATTGAAAATACTGTATAAAATCGAGTTAATAAATATTCTTTTTTTATAAACAAATTAAACATATTAAAAAAATTGAGAATTCTGAAATTATTTATGTTAATTTAAATTATATAAAATTTTCTAATAATTATTATTTAAGATAAAAAATAAAGATTTATACAAAATAATATAATAATATTTTATTAATCAATATATTTTTCAGATCAGAATTTATTTTTCGATTCAGTTTTATTAAAATAATGAAGAATTTTTAAAATTTCAAATGATCGTTTAAAAAATATTAACGAATTTTTCTGTGAATTGTGTTCAAAAAGTTCAAAAACTGTAATAAAATTTCTTTCTATTTTCCACGTATAATTAATGTTACGTAACATAATTACAGTATTGTTTCCAATACAATGCATAAGAAAAGTACAATGACGAAAAACTAGACTCTATTATGTGAAGAAAAATGCATTATACAAAATGAAGATAAAAATCTCAAAGCAGTCGACGATCAGTTGACAATGAAACAAGATCATTAATCGCTAGCTACAGCCATAGGAAATTTCGAAGCAATTCGATTTATTTTAGAATCATCTGTTTTGATTACGAAACTTTTACAATAATTATTTCGGAATCATTTCATTTTATACTGTGAGACTATGCAAATGAATTTTAATACACTTTTTCATTACATTACCATTTTACCTTCTTTATTATTATATACTTTCTCGCTTCTTTTTTGATTTCGATTCGCTTAGCTCATATATTACCTGTATATATTACAATTAATCTTTTTATCAAAAAATATATATCAATAAAATATCATAATTTACGAAATATTCAACATCGATTTTATTATTTAATCAATGATTTTTAAAAAAAAGTTGCATAAATGATTAAACGTTATGTAAATGATATAATTTATACTGATCATAATTGATGAAGATTATTCAGCTACGTACTGATAAAAAGATAATTGGAAAATGGATGAAAGAAATAAATTTAATATATTATATTTATAAAAAAAAATGATATATATGATATATCATTCTCATATCGGCAGTACAAAATTTGAAAATTAACTCATAATAATTTATGAGTAAAAAAATAAAAAGTACATATAGTGTTTTGAATACAATTCAATATTATTTATAAAAATATCACTTATACGAATATAAAAAATAAAAAATATAAATATTCCGTATAAAAATTTAATTATGATTATAAAGTTCTCTATTATTATCTCAAAATCAAACAATGATGATGTATGTCTTTCGAAACTATACAATTTTTACTTAAAACATTTTATTATATTTTTGAGTTACAGAGAAGTTGAACACTAATAGACTAAAAACTTAATTATAATTAATAATAGTTAAAATTTCGAATAATATTATTTTAAGTAATAATTTTATTTATAAAATGTTCGAATAATATTTATTTATAGTTACTATAATTGACCACTCTTTATATAACCTATTTAATAATAGAATTAATTGAGATTCTATTTGAATAAAAAATTTTTATTCGCTTTGAATAAAAAATTATTGAAATAATTTATTGAAATATCTATATTTTTAACTTCAACTATTGAAATCTTGTTTTTATAAAAATAATTTAAATCTTTATTTATAAAAATAATTATAACTATAAGTAACTATAAAATAAAAATAACATATAAATATTTAAAACAGAATTTTGCATATTCATTTTAATCAAAATCATCATATAGTAAAATATATTTTGTTATATTAATAAAAATTCTTATATATTATTTTATTATATGTCGATATTAAGATATATAATGTAGTATAATAAAAATCAAAAAATAATATAATATAATATGATAAGGATGAATAGTTTTATAATCATATAATATAACAAAAGTAATAAAAAATTAAAGAATTGAA
>NW_006263549.1:63830-65006 GCF_000469605.1 Apis dorsata | reverse complement strand
TATATATATATATATTTCTATTTAATTGAATACATCCGAATATTTCATGAGTCATGAAGAATTAAAGTTATCAAAAAAATTGTTTAATTTAAAGGAAGTTATATGATGTTTAATTAATAAAAAAAAATTTTTTGTAGATCAAATAGAGAGGAAAATTCAACTTTACTTTTTTAAATAGAACTATACAATCTTAAATGTGTTATATTTAGTATGTTATATCAAATATTATATTTGTCTAAGCATTCTTTATAAAAAAAATTATTAATCTATTTATTTTGAAAAATTATTGGTTTAAAAAATATTTTAATTAAAACTTTTATAACAATAAATACTTTTTATCTATAAGTCATATTAACTATCAATTTATGATAATTTATCTCATGTATATGTGTTAAACTTATGCGAATTTAATAAATTTTCATTTCCAACTAACGAAAGAAAGAATTGTGAAAGAAAGAAGACTGGACAAAAAAATAAACTTTTATACAGAAGACAGATAAAAATAATAGATAAAAATGAAAGATTATAGAAATTCTAATAATACAGAATGTTTTCCAAATTTAATCGAAGAATGGAATAAATTACACGATTAAATTATGATAATATAATTATAATAATCGATTAATTGAATTCATATTGCTGTAATTACCAAAAAATTACAAAAAAAATTATAAAAATTACAAAAGAGTATAGTTACAAAATATTAATAATTTTACACGTCAATGTATATTATATATATATATATATATAAAGTTTCGATCAAATAGTTCAATTTTTCATTATTTTCACATTATTTTTCATTGTGTACATATATATATACACCTAATCTAACTTATAAAAAATCGATTCTACATTAACAAACATAACAAACTTTTCAAATTGTTAAAGCAAATTAAACATAAAAATTAATATAAAAAAATATTAATAGAAATATTAATTTATTTACTAACAATAAATTTGCAATTAAATGAAGTAAAATTTAATTTCTGCCATTTCACAATCTCATTTTATTTGTTTCATTTCACTTGATATAGACATAAATTGTTTATTATTTAATAAAATATTATTTAAGTCTTAACATCTCTTGTACCAAAAAATCAAACTTCATTTTATACATTAATTTTTGTATTTTTTTTAGTTTCGAAAATCAATCCTCTAAAGATATTTCAGAAAATT
>NW_006263549.1:60876-63314 GCF_000469605.1 Apis dorsata | reverse complement strand
TATATATATATATAATATATATAAATTATATATATAACATATATATATAAATTATAATATATAATATAGTTATGAATGATTTTTATAATCAATTTGATGATAAACGGTATAAATGTTATGTAATATTAGATTATATAATAATCTAATATCTAATCTAATATCTAATAGATTATATAATAATAATGCACTGTATATAATAAGATTTAATCGAATATTTCATTTTAAATAATAAATAGCAATATAATATAATAATTATGCTCTAGCTCAGAGAATACCATTCACATACTTCGCTATTTCAAAATCGATAATAATATATAATTAAGCCACGTATGCGTTATATAATCTCTTAATACGATGTAACTGAGAACAGATTAAGGACTTTTAAAGCATATATGTTTAAGTGTTTGGATATCAATAAATAAGATATAACATTAGTTATTTTTTATATTTCAAAACGATATGTTGAATATTTCAATTTCATATAAATGATATAATTGAAAATATATTAAATCATTGGATAAATTATTTAATATTATTTAAATTAAAAATTAATTCAGTAATAATTAATGATTTGAAATATTTTTTTCATAATTAAAAAAAATTTATAATTATTCTAATTAAAAAATAAAATTGAATCTTTGAATAAAAAAATTTATTATATTTATGTCAATTTATAAAATTTATTTATATATAATCAATTATGATTAATATTTATATTATAAATTAAAAAATGATTAATACAAAAAATATAAAATTTGAAAATGGAAAATTCAAATTCTTCTAGAATTTTATAACTTTTTATTTTTGAATTAAAATTATCAATAATAAATATATTAATAAATAGAGAATCGATAAACATTTCACTTGAACTTATATCTGTTTAAACAAATATATTTGTTTAAATTATTTAATTCATATTAATTCATATTAATTCATATAAATTATTAAATCATTTAATTCATATATATTTTGTTTCAAACTTTCATATCTAAGTAAAAAATCTATTTTGATAATGTATATTTTATTTAATATTTTGATTGAATTTTCAATTTATAAATGTTATAAAAATAATTTTATATTATATCGATACTTTTATACTTTTATACGGAATTGTTAATTTTATAAATAAATCATAATTTAAATTCCATTGTTGTTATAGTTATTATATCTTTATTATATTTTTATTATATGTTTATAAAAATATCAAAAAATATATCTTGTTTAAAAAAAATATTACTAACGATTAATATTAAAATTTTTACATAGTTATTTTCATCATTTCTTTTTGTTTTTTTAATTTTTATATTTCAGCATTTATAAATGTTTTTGTTCTAATATATTCAATATGTAACTAAAAATAATTAATAAAACTTAACTCAGATAATCACATATAAATAAATTCTTTGAATTCTGATATTAATCTTTGTAAAATGAAACTTCTCCTCAATAAATATTCATATATTGATTTCATATTATAAATCCATGACTAGTGATGGGATCAAACTAATATATACGTAGCATCGATATACTAAATATAATCAATACGTACGTGTTCTAAATCCATACAATATTTGACCATCTTATAAGTATTCATGAAGGCAAAATATATTAAATTCTTGTTGCTTGTATATGAACGTTTTATAAGTATTAAATATCTATATTTAAATAAAATAAAATTTGCATAAAATTTATTCAAACTTCAATATAAGAATATTATTAATAAAGATTACAATAAATTATATTATTGTAATTAATATTACAATAAATCGATTGCGAAATAAAAAATTATTACGTTAACATATAGAAAAGATGACATAATAATATAATGTTTCAGTTGTATTTTATGATTCATATTTGTTATATTATATTTATTTATTATTATAATTATTATTAATATAAATATTTAAAAAAATATTTTGTTTATAATTTTTTTTATTAATTTATTTTTTTTTTATCCATGTTGTTTTTGAAAATATTTTCTCAGCGAATACTATGTTAATATGATATTCAAATTATTTCTCTATTTTGATAATATAACATATTTGATAGTACTTAAAATGAAAGTATGATTTGATATATTCTGTCATTAAATAATTTGAATTATATTTCCATTTAAAATCATAATATCTTTATCAAAAAGAACTCAAAACTGGAACGAATTATTTTTATTCATATCATATTCTTTTCTTTTATTTCATTCTGTATTTGTCTCTCACTATTATAAATATTTGTATTTATAATTCTGTTGTTATTGGGAACATAATTCTAATAATTGAATCCTGTGAGTTGATTCAATTTTAAAAATAAATTAAAGAAACTAATATACATAATATATATCTATATATATGTTTATACATATATTTATATATGCATTTAATTAGTTTGATAATATTCATATAAATATATCTAAATAATATTTATATTTCATTTATTTTTAT
>NW_006263549.1:54821-59943 GCF_000469605.1 Apis dorsata | reverse complement strand
TATAAATATATATATATATTATTTATATTATATATATATGTTATTATTATTTTTGAAAGATTTAAACTATTCAAAGAAATATTAAAGTATTTATAAATAAAAGTACATTTATATTTTATAAAATATACTTTACTACTATTTTATTACTAAAATAAACTTTTTTATTGGATTTGATTAGGTTTTATAAGTATATATCATTATTATCCGATCTTATCATTATCCGATATGTTTTCATTAAATTATTTAGAGAAACTTATCATTGTAGTTGTTTCTATTTCATATACTCAAAGATAACTAACGTCAAAAAACATTTCTATAATATGAAAGAAACTTAAACTTTATAAATAATAACTATTAGTACTAGTAGATATTTTCCTATATATATATATATAATTAGATATAATGTAAACGCTCGAGAGCAATACGAGATCCTAATTATCAGATACTTCTGATTTCTAAAGATCTCACATAAATATAACAAGAAATCTGAAATTTTATTTTCAAATTAAAATATCTTTAATGATTTCTTATTACAATACTTTCATAAAAATTTAAATCCCAATTGTGATAAAAATATTAAAATTTAAAAATCTTTCCTACCTGATTGATGTCACTGCTCAAGTCTCGCGTACTTTTCGCGCTTCTCAGTTGATCACCTCGATATTCTTTATATCTGATCGTCACTTCGTCGTCTGTAAGGACGACTCCACTACTGCTTTTTACATTTTTCTTATTTTTCTCTTCCTTTGTTTTTTTCTCCTTTTTACTAAATAACTGCTTTACCTTGCTCATCGTACCGTTCTTCTTTGCTGCCTTTTTCTCATATTTTTTATCCGCGCCTGACGGTGGTTTCGTGATGATCGACGATGATTTTAACATATCGTTCGAATATTTATCGTATTTTCGTTGCTCGGGAAGTGTTAAATTCATATTACGATCAGTATGCCGTTTCTCATGTTTGATAAATTGTCTCGTAACAAAACTTTCGTCTTCCGATTCGATTTGTTCCCTTCGATCGACTTCTTGCGAGTCACGCCTGTAATCATTTTCGATTCCGGAATCGGCCAAACGATCCTTCCGATCAGAATCATTGAGCCGAGTTTCGCGATGTCTGTGTTCAGTATGAGTTCTGATATCTTGTTTGGTGTGTTTCAACTTGCCATTATCGTGATAAGTTCTCGGAGGTCTTGTTGGACTTTCGTCAAATGGTTTTAATCGTCCAATAGTCGTTTTCACGCGTAGACTTTCTTTGGCATCCGAATCGTCGAAATAATCCAATTGATTGCGAGATCTCCGTTTCTTTGAATCTTCGTCCAATTTTCGATGTTCCTTTCTCAATGTTCGTGAAATTTCGTCGTATCGAGTTTCGCAATGGATCGAATCCCTGGCCGTAGTATCGGAATCGTATCTGTTTGAATTGTAACCTCCACGATCTGTACATATTCTCGACGGAGAACTATCGTAATCATCGTGAATCGGGTGTTTGTTATTCGTATATCGTTGAGTAGTGCGTGTTTCTTTATAGTATTTTGATTCTAATTGGCTACTCGTCATTTGAGATATATCGGTATCGTAATCATCGTTTGGCCCCTCGCGTAAGCTATCCAAGTGTCTTTTCGTAAACGGTGATTGTTCTCTCCGCCCGTTTATAATGGGACTATCTAAAAGAGGTCGACGCATATCTTTAGTGTTTATATAATCTGCATGACTAGTTAAATTCTCGTGCGACCTAGTCATATATTCATTTTTTAGAGTTTTGATAGGCGAATTTTCACCTACTTCATCCAAACGTTGCGTGGATTTGCTCATACCACGGATTGACTCAAAATTCTTCTTCTTAGGGAGATACTCATCTCTCGATCGAATGTCTCTATCCAAAAAATCATTGCTTTTAGAGAATTTTCTTTCTGTCGTGAATTTCTTTGCGATTATAGGCGAAGAAAGAAAATTGTTTTCCCTGGATTCGGTTCGAAAATGATGAGTAACGGTGGTCTCTTCAGGTCGCAAATTAGATAACTTATAGGGACTAATTAAGTTTCTAGATGGCTGGTACCGATCTTCTGGACTGGTTCTATTCCTGTTACTAAGAAATGGTTTGAAATCGTCCGCATAACCCTCGTGCGTTCGCGTTTCAACGATATATCTATCTCCATATTTATCCGTTCTCGTTTCGACTGTATATCCATCTCGCGGTTTGGTGTCGATATATCTATCCGATGGAATTTTATTGGTAATCTTTTTTTCATATCCGTACACTTTACCATTATTTTCGTGGATTTCCTTTTCAAAAATATATTTTTCTCCATTGCTGTTGGTGCGTGTTTCTGTGATGTACGTATCCATGTAACGTTTAGGCGAGGCAACGCGATTAGGAGTGATTGGAGATGGAACGATCGGTTTGTCAATAATCTCATGCTCAGATTTCTTCAGCGTGTTCATGCTATTCTTCGCGGCGAACATTTCATCCGCAAGCAGTCTCGATTTGATTCTAGATTCAAGAAGATCACGTCTCGCGCTTAATTCGGATGTCTTATTCGATATTCCGTTCGGAATTTGTCTAGTAGAAAATTCGTTATCATCTCGTTGTCTAGCATCTGTACCATCGGCTCTACCACGACCGGAAGTATCTACGAATACTGTGGATGTATATTTTTCAGGTTTGTCATATAAACGTCTGTCGATATCGTTTAATTCGTGGCATTGTTTAGTATCCATGTTTCTACTTGCATAATCTTCTGTTCCAACGTAACGATTTTTACTGAAATGAGTATCATCATTTTTTCTATCTTCTTCGTATCTAGATTTAAACATATTGATTTCATTATTGCATCGTAGTTCATTATTATAAGAGAAATCCAATCTACAATATTCTTTCTCCGCTGGACTATTTTCACGCGACGAATCTTTCCTTTCAAGGCCAAGCCCCTCGTCGCTATCCGAATGACTTCTTTGCGCCTTTTTCTTTTCGGTCTGCACTTGAGCATAAATCACATTAGTTTGCGGAGATGGCGTATCACAACATTCATTCGGTTTAGTATAAGAGAATGGTCGATTGTTATTATGACCGAATCCTGGACCAGATGAGATCATTGTTTTGGTCAATTGCGGTGGTGGTGACCGATCGTTGGATAATCGATGAATCATCTTATGTATGGTTGATTCTTCAATAGATCTTTGTTGAAGATCGTATCGGCTGCTGTGCAGCATGCTATTCGTATCGATTTTATCTACTTCGTCGAATCCAGTGTTTTTTATGATTGGTAAAAGTATCGGGCCAGCAATTGTCTTTTCTTCTTCCTTTTGTTCTCTCTCTTCTTTACTTTTCTTATCATCCACTTCCAATTGGATAGGTATATGTCTTATAATTGCCTTATTTTCTCTTTTCGACGATATTAGTGGCTTTCCGATATTCACGTCTTTGTCTTTGATCTTTTCTCTCGATGTCAGTGTTTTTGTATGTTCCGTCACCTTTTCGATATCGGTGATTTCCTCTTGTTTCCACTTCTTTGGTTCCGGTCTATTTTCGTTTTCAATCTTTAAACCGAAATGAAAAGGTTGTTGATCAATGTGAGGCGATGCTTCGATAATAGGGGATAATTGCTTTTTCACTCGATTACTCTCCAAATGCGATCCTTCACTCTCGCTACCGCTTCTTTTGCGATGAGATCGTAAGTTGGCCGCGTCACTGACACTACGACTAATCGGCTTATGTTTCCTTTCTAACTTCGGAGAGAAAAATTTGGCCAATGGACTTCTTAACTTTTTCGTATTTGCATCGCTGATACTTCTCTCTAATGCTTTCTTCTTTATCTTTGGTGTATCGATAAGATCTGTATTGTTCGTGATTATTTCTTCGCTTTTTCGTCTTATATCGAGCGGTAGTTCCGGCCTTTTTTTATTACGACGCACTGGCAACGTGCTGAAACGACCTGGCAATCGTCTGTTGTCGTGGGCAACGCAATGAAGGCTGCCCGCTTGTTGAAGTACCAGCGCCGCCTCCTGGGCTAGATCCTCCTTACTCCTCAATGCTATGCTCTCCTTATGGATCGGGGTGGCGATCAACTTGCCTTCGCCATCTCCTACCAGAGCCGCGGTCACGCGGGATGCTCCACGTCCTGAAACAATTTAATTAAGTAGTTTAACCGAAAGTTTGTAATAAGTATAAATTAATATGGGAAAATAAATAAAGTTTTAAAATCATTACTATAGTATAATATAATATCATAAACTTTGTTATGATTCTGTAAAGTTCTATAGAAAAAGAGCAAAACTTTATTTTTATTAATTATTATTTCTCTTTTTATGCGTTATCCATTAGATTTATATTAGTTCTTTATTTATATATATTATTCATTAATAAGATTTTATTAGTAATATTAGAATCTTATAAAATTAAATAAAAAAATAAAATTATTACATATAATTAATTAATTTTTCAATTAATTTAATAATACTTGATAATTTAATAATACTTGGTAATTTAATAATATTTATTATTTTACATAATTTTATATCAATTTTATTTAATTAATATTTATCTGATCAATATGAAAAAAAGAATCTATCATTTCTAAAAATTGCTTCGATATTAGTATTAAATAATTTTTAGCTAAATTTAATTTTTTCTTAATATATTGAAAAAATTTATAGTAAAAATAAGGTTTGAAAATTGTTTTCAATCAAATATTATATTATTTAATATATATAAGATAATTAGATAATACTAGAATTAGATATTACGATATATTATATATCTAAAATAATTAAATAAAGTTCAAATAACAAAATAAACTTTCTAATCACATCTCATTAAATCACTAAAATAAAATTTTCGTGATTTTTATTAATTTTTAATTTTCTTAGCATTATGCGAATTATTAAAAAGAATGTTTCTTGTAGATTATTAAAAACGAGAAACAATAAATTAACAATAACTTAAGCAACCAAAAAACTAATGCATTCCTTTATAATCTATTAAAATTAATCTTATAATTTTCATATTAATCTATAGATAATCATTCAAATATTAATTATCATTTTCATAAGAATGCGTCAATAATTTCCACATCCATATAATTCTAATTACATTATGATTATGGTTTCACTAACAATCAATCGAACA
>NW_006263549.1:51097-54713 GCF_000469605.1 Apis dorsata | reverse complement strand
TATATTATGTTTATTCCAACATAATCAATCTATTAATAATCTATAATGAAATTTAAACAACAATTATATTTCAAAGACAATCATTGTGATTACTTTTCCATTAATATTTATGTAATTAACATTTATTCTTGTCCATTTAAACAAATTTTACTTTTGAATAATGAATTCGAAAATTTATAAGATAATAAAATAAATATATTTATATAAATAATCTAAAATTTCTTTCAAAATATTAATTAATTTAAAAATTTAAAATCATTAAAAAATTAAATAAAATAGATTCCAAAGTACTGTAATATTTTTATAAAAGATTAAAATTTAGCAAACCTAAAAAAGCATTATATTTACTATAATTCTAAAATTATTAGAATACAAAAAAAATTTGGAATTACATTTCTGCACGAGTTTTGCGAATAATCCAAATCTATCATTTATATAAAAAAAAAATCCGTTCAAATATAGATTAGATTAGAAAAAAAGTAAAAAAAAAACTTCATTATTTAGAAATTATTATAAACATCATCATATTTTAGTATGATAATTTAAATATTTTTTTGTGTTTTTGTGATTTTTTTTGTGTTTTCTTTCTTTTTATTTCTTTTTTGTCTTTAATAGATAAGATTAATCTCATAAGAATCGTAACTTAACGAAAGAACTTTAAATCGTATAATTTTAATTGGATGACAATGACTGATTGAAAAAAACATTCATTAATAAGCAGAGAAAGTGATTCTATTGAGAATAATGGATTATCACACGAATAGATTTATTATTAGATTAATAAATTAATGATTTATATTAAGTAGATTGGGCTGATTATTAACGATTGTTAAGTTTATTTAAGTTGTTATTAAAATAGGTCAGACATAAACTCTTATAATAATTCACTATTCGATAAAATATGTATTTTCTTTTTATTTCTTGTTTATAAACCGATTATTAAACCGAAACAAATATTATACTACAATAAAAATTGTCATTTTATGCAAAGAATAATATGCAAAGAATAGGTGAACTAAATAACATATTTGCTTTTAATAATCTTGTTTTTTAAAAATATAATAATAGATCTTTTTATTTATTATCTGATAATATAAAACAAATATATGATCTATATGATCTATATGAAAATCACTCAAGATCACTTTAAATCAATTAAAATAAAAATTTTTTTAATCTATTCTTCGAATACGTTTGTATTTTTTTTGTAAAGTATTTTTTTTGTTATTGGTATATTATTTTTCTAATCGCTAATACAAAAATTACAAAACATAAATAATTTTAATATTCAATCGCTAGATTGAGAAATAATAAATATTCTCTAGATTTGATATCTCTTATTTCTAAATAATTCGTATAAGAACATATAAAAAAAGGTTTGTTCTATAATACATCTAAATAAAATTTGTCATATAGTATTATTCATATAGTATTATCCACGATGTTTTAAATTACATATCATTTGAATAGTTTGAATATTTTTATTAGCAGTGAACATATATTAAAGAATATTTATATATTTCATATTACATATTTAAACTATCAAAGTATTAAAAAAATATTTTTAAACAATATTATTTTTTGTTTTAATTTTTAATTGATTTAAATGATTTTCATATTTTATTTATCTTGAAATTGCTTTATGTGCATATAGATAAAAAACTATATCAAACAGAATTGATCTTTATATCTTCTTCTTATAATCTATTTCTTTTTTTTTTTTTTATCATTAAAAATCTATATCTAGCGAATTATTCAAATGATTTTATTTTAATTTTCTACTGTATATATATATATATAATCAATCAATTATTATTGTAATTGCAAGTTTTAATTGAGAATCGGTTATTAAAATTTGCATAATAATGTTTATTTCTCGCTTATTCGTTGAAAGTGTTCTATCTTATATTTTTTATTTCTCGATGAATAAAAACTTTAAATTTTTACATGATTTTTTGTAAAATTTAGAAATGTTTTAAATATGTAGTACGATAATTTACGAGTACAATAATAATTATCTATGTATGTGTATAAAAAAAACAAATTTTTTGCTTATAATTATATAAAAAGCAGGAAGTCTATTTTGACATAAATAAGTAACTCTTTTTTGGCATAAATAAAATATATTATAAAATATTTTACTTTCAAATGTTCACATACTCGAATTACTTTCAAAAGATTCACATACTCGAATGCTTCCCAAGTTTCAAAAAATAAAAATAATATTAAATCTGTTATGTAAAAATGTTAAAATATTAATAATATTAACAATATATTAACAATATATATGAAAATTTTTATTGAATTAAAATGCATTTATAAATTTATAAAACACCAAAATATGAATGAATATATCTATACAATATTTATAATATTTAATAAATGAAATTAATTTTTATTCATTTTCTATTTTATTTTATTTGCATGTAAAAATATTTTAATTTTCAATTACTATTTAATTTCTAATCGATTGATTTTTCGAATTAACTCTTAATCATTTGAATCTTATTAAATGTGTCAATCATAAATAATAGAATTATTATATTTTTCGATTTTTGAAAATAGATAATAGAAATCATGGCTCAGTTTAAAATGTAATCGGTATATAATTTACAATTTAATGTTTTCAATATATACTTAAAAATCTGATTGTAATTGAAAATTATTGATTGATACAGAAAATGTAAAATCGCTTATAAATCTTATACCTTATATTTTGTTAAATAAAATCATATTATTTTGGATAGTGTGTCAATTATAAATAAAGTATTATATCTTATATATATATTATATCTATAGTTTATATTGTTTCAAATTTAAAAATTTAGTTTTAAAAATTCAAAAATTTTAAAAATTCAAAGCTTTAAAAAATAAGTTAACTTGGAATTTCTAAAATTATCAATATTCAAAAACATTGAGGATTCTTTTAAAAAGAAAATTATCTATGAAAATTCATAAAATATCTTCGTAAGATATAACTAGAAATAAAAAAAATTCAAATACTTTATAAAATTGTTAAAATCAATAGTACATGTTTAGTTGAATCTTTCTTTTCATATTACATATTCACATAAAATATAACTAAGAACAATCATTCGATTCTCTCAACAAATATTACTATTGACTTTTTTAAGATCGGATGTTTTCTACATAACTATATTTCAATATACTGTAAGTATTGATGTATTAATAACAGCTTTTTTATGATATCCACTTTCATGTATCAGATTATTGAACAATTTTGACATGATTTTAGTTTGATTTTAAATTTTCAATTGTCAATTAAAATTCAAAAAAATATGGCGCATAATAATATAGATTTATCATAGGTAATTATTATAGGTATTATTTAATTCTATCACTAATAATTTAAATATTTCCAAGAAAATATTGACAAAATATTATAAAAATAATAACAAATAAAATAGATAACATTTAATACAATAATTTTGCATTTATCTTTTAACAAATTTTAAATGAATAAATTTAATCTGTTATTTCCTTAAAAAAGAAATTATAAAAAATAAATTATATTTCAATGCTTTTGAACATAAAATATATATTGTATAATTATATTTATATAATATAATATAATAAATAAATAAAATATATATAT
>NW_006263549.1:46273-50200 GCF_000469605.1 Apis dorsata | reverse complement strand
TATAATATAATATATAATATAATATAATATAATATAATATATAATATAATATAATAAATATTCAAAATTTCTGCATTTTCAGAATGCAAATTTAGTTTTAATAAAATGATTTAATTTTATAATTATATATTTATGATCGATAATTTTCTAAAATGAATTTGCCATAAAATTTACTGCTTTTTTAATTATTTATTTCTCTAGCTCTCTATTTTTTCAAATAAGTTATGCAATATTTTTAACGATTAAATTAATGATATTTGTAATTAAAATCATATCTATACATTTTTAATTAAAATTTTAATAAAATAAAAGTTCTTTCATTTCAGTTAATGTTATTTATACGATTTTAATTAATTAAATTAACTAAAATCTGTCTAATGTAAATGCAATCTTAAATCAATTCTAGTTATCAACTCAAGTTAAAAAGTCATCTGTAAATACAATCTTAGTTCTATAGTCAACGAATAAATTCAGCCAAAAATTCTAAAAATAAAATTTTATAGAAGATAGTAAGAACTGTACTGAAATGGATTCACTCTTTATTCAACAACATTTTCCCACGAGAGTCTCGGTCCGTGGAAATATTATATGTACTATTCATAAAATTTAAATTTGCTTTTTTAAACAAGAATACAAGAATAATTTCAAGGTGATCTCGTTCCTCCTTAGAATTGTCGTCAAGATGATTTCAATAAGATTTTTTCCGATCGGATACCATGAAATTTTATGCTTGTAACGATTCTATAATATAATAGTATTATAAATCTACCACCAGTGCCATTAGCTTGTTTATTCATCGTTCATTTAATTATAGATTAACTTATAGATCTGTTTATGTACACAATTGTCTCCCAATTCAAAATGAATCGATAATTACATCTTGCACTTCCGTTTAAATAAAACGGATGATAACGAATGAGAGAAAGAACAGATTTATTACATAGTGATGAAATAAATTGTTAGTTTAAATTAATTTTTATTTAGATATTTGTGATATTATAATTTTTAAAATGAACATTTTTAATAAATTTTATAAATATAATTTAATGACTTATTATTTATTTAAAAAGAAAAAAATAAAAAATGATTAAAAAAATCATTAAATATAGAATTTATAAAAATATATTATTTTTTTTATTTAGCTGATTTTTATATTGTATCAATATTATTTGATAATTAATTGAAATAAATTAAATTAGTCAATTATTTGATCAAATAATCATTATTTATAAATATTAATAAATATTGGATATTTTTATATTTAAAAATATATGTAAAATCTTAATAAAATTCTTGCAACAATATTAATATATTGAGAAATTATTATTAGCATGATATCATAGTTGAATTTCGTTTTTTTGAATGTATTGGAAAATAAGAGTAGCTTCAATATAATAGATATTAGAATTTATCAATATTTAATTAAAATAATTAATTATTAATAATTAGAATATTTAATAATTAATCAAATTTTGCAATTTTTATATTAATTTTTATTCGACTGAATTATAATTTTATTATTATTAATTTTTAATAATATTAATTATTAATTTTAATTAATAATTAATATATATAATTATTTAATTTATTAATTTTAATTAATAAATATAATTATTAATTTTAATAATATTAATATATTGCAGCAATACTGAAATAATTTAACAATATTAAATTTATTCAATTGAATAATCACAATAATATAATTAAATATTAATCGATTATCAATGATTAATGACTAATTAATGATTAATACAATAAATATTTAATTAAATAATAATTATAAATATATTAAATTATTTTTGTCATGAAGTTAAAGTTTAAGTTTATTTCAGATGTAATATTAATATTAATATTAATATTTTTTGATCAATATTCACTTAATATAGTATATAATATCAATATTTATTAATATATTAATTTATTTAATCAATATGTAAAACTTTTATAATAATTACATATGTACAATTAAAAAATACAATGTACAATTATAAATATGAAAATATATAAAATATTTAAACAAATAAATTTTATTTAAAAGTTATTTATTAAAATATAATTTGTTTTATAGTTATTTTAATAAATAGTTTTTATATTTGTTTTTAATATATATCTTATATTATTATATTTTAATCAATAATTGTTGGCTATATTGGTTGTATCATTTTAAATTCAAAAATTATTTATAATAATTTATTGTAATAATTTTAGAATTTAAAAATTTTATATTTTATTTTATAATTATATATATTTCATTTCATACATTATATTTTATATAGACAATGCATATTTATATGCATATTTTATTTTTACTTATATAGTTAAAAAATTATGAAAGTTTCGTACTATTTGGCTTATTAAATATAAATCATAATCCTAATAGATTCTAGTTAGATTCTTAAAAATGAAATTAGCTTAAACCATAATTGAAATTAATATAACAAAAATTGATTTATCAAAAATACTATAATTTTTTTATAATCTCTATTTTATTAAATGCGACCGATATTTTTAAAAAATCTTGAAAACAATTAACAATCATTTTTGATTGTGCATTTGTTATACATACATCGTCTACATTGACCGTTTTATATAAAAAGTAGTTCAACCAGATCAAGATTAAATAATTGCGCTATATAAGAACCGTGAAACATGAACGAGTAATACTAAAAAACGCGGCTTAAAACAAGAAAAATCAATAGATCTGTATTTCCATGAATATAGATTCATTTTCTGATCCAAGAAACTATTGTAACAGGGAAAGAAAAATTTTGTTTAGTGAATTATACTATTAATATAATTCTATTATATATAAATTGTGTAAACAGTGAAATTATTGTTTATTGCACAATATAAATTTTCTTTACTTCAATATTTTCTATTTTAACTTCGTTTTTAATGGAAACATCATTTTAAACAGTTCAGATATATCAGAATCCTTCATGTTTATTTATGAATTACTTTTAGTCAATTAGTCGCTATCTTCTTTTTTTATAATTTTTAATTATGCAATAGACAATAAGTGAATTCAAGATATTTATTAATATATATACATTAAATAAGAATTAATGCGCCTACAAAGTTAATTACATACCTCAATAATTTCTATTTATATAATAATTTTCGCATAGAAACATTAATTATTATTTCTAATATTTTCTCCAATTATACGATTCAAACGAATTCTGCTTTTATATTGAAATTGTGAAATTAATATTATAAAATTTAAGTGATATTGAAAAAATTAGTTAGTCGATTAATTAACTTTCAATTATTTTGTCTAATGTCAAATCTTTCAAAAAATCAAAATCTAATAAATTAGTCGATATAGAAAAATTTTTAAAAATAACAAATAAACAAAGTCTGAAATATAATTGTTATTAATTTTTGTATAGTAAAGAACATAGTGAACTAATATTCGATAAAAAAATGTGATGTACATTTTAAATTGTTGTAATTTCATAAAAAAAATTCGTATAACAATCAGTTTGAACTCATTTTTAAATCATATAAAATTTCTTTTTAATTCTAAGTTGTTTTTCATAAATGTTTTTATATCATATAACAAATTAGAAAAATAAAAATATCTTTTTTCTCAAAAATTTGATAAATTCATTCAGATATAAAAATATTAAAAAAACAGTTGAGAAAATTTTTTTCGTAATAAAATCTACAATTTGCAATACAAAATTTAAACAATAAAAATTTCCTTTTATTATACTCCTAAAATTTACAATTTTTTTCACAAATATTTTTTTAGAATTTTTTAAATTTTAAATAATTATTGTATTTATAAAATTGTTTCCAAATTTTGTAATATTCGATATATTATCGTGTTAAATATAAAAATCTTAATATTAATATCAAACTTAATTGAATGAAAAATCGTAGCTTAGAAAAAATATACGAACAATACATCAGCTAATACAT
>NW_006263549.1:42020-45999 GCF_000469605.1 Apis dorsata | reverse complement strand
ATATTATATAATATAATAATATATATAATATAATAATATTATATATATTTATATAATAAATTTATATAAATAAAGTTCTACTATATTGTTTGAATACATTGATAAAATATTTCAATATATTCGTTTTAAATGAATATCTCAGTTTTATCTATTTATTTATTGAATAGAAAATAAAGATAGCTAAATCGAAAATAATATTATATAAGATACATAGATATATATTTATGGCAACTTTTTCTCTTATTTAAATATTAAATTTATTCCTGAATTTATAGTTAGATGTTTTAAAATATTTTTTAGAATATCGTTTAAATTGCAAATCGCTATAAAATCACAAAGAAAATTATTTGTAAAACGAAAGCTTAATACAAAGATTACACTCTTAAAGTAAATCATAAAACGCAAAACAATAGTGATTAATTGGATTAATTATTATGAATATTTCTATCAGGAAAAGTATTCAGTTGTCACATGGTTTATGTAATTGTATACGTTTATTTCATATTCAAACATAGATAATAAACAAAGCTCATTCCGTGAAATTAAAATGGTATTAATGATTTATTTTCATTATAAATTTCTTTATCCGCAAGGAATGCAATAAAAAGGAAAATTTATATTTATATTTATATTTAACATGTTTTAAAGATACGATCTCGATATAATAAAATTATAATTATCAAAGAAATATCAAAAGTACATTTAATACAAGCGTAATTATGAGTTACGAATGATAGTAGATGAAATGACAAAATATACATACTTCCGAGTAATAAAGCTGTAGATCGATAAAAGTCTGAGAAAATTCATCTATATATCGTTCGATTATAAAAAGATTTTAAAAGTTTGACATTCTTATGAATCTTTCCATAATTTCAATATTACATTTCGGCACATAGTATTACTCTTCTCACGAAACAACGATTAGCTGAAAAATGAATGTGCCAATCAATACAATATTTCTTTACACGATCAAATTAAATGAAATTTGACATTATTATGAATATGCAAATGAACATCATAATAAAATATTTTCGATACATTATACAATTTTTATTTATTTCTTTATTTTTTTAAAGCTTTATTTTTTTAGATTTGAATAGAAAAGTCCAAAAATTATTATTATTATAATTATTATTTTGAGATTACAAAATAAAATTCAAATATTAATTTTGTTAAAAATTATGGTGAATTTTATGAAAATTTTACGAAAAATATAAAAATGTCAAATTATTTAAAAAATTAATCAAACAAATATAAAAAGACTTATTTCAATAAATTCAAAATATAATGTAATATTTTGATAATTAATATTACATCTACAATATATTGAATATAAAATATATAAAATATCTAAATATAATTTCATTGCCTTATAGAAAATATTGACTTAAAAATTAAAATATGATCGATCATTACATAGACATACTATAGATTATTAGATATATTATGTGTAAATATTATATTTAATGATTATGATATTGTATATTATATTAAACAAACTAATTTTCCTATTTTCGATATATTAAAAAGCAATTATAATCTTTTGCATTCAGTTAAATTAATTCTATTTGACTTTGATATTTTCCAATATAATAGTATAAAATTACAGTGAAAGAAGATAAATATATTGCAAATATGAGATATAACAACAAATACTTCGAAGATACTAAATGATAATATCTAAGATACTACATTTGAATGGAAGAGATATCGTGCGAGTATAGTAGAAGAAGCATTGCCGGAAATGCAAGTGGCATCTTACCATGGTGGGTCAAAGATCGCACATGTTGACCTATTTACTGGTTCGAGAGCTATAAATACTATAAATGCTCTATGGTCGATGGTACGAAATAACGGTAATTTTACGAACGATCACGAGCATAAATTAATATCGGCGGATCTGATTATTATTATGAACTTATGTATGAATTTATCCTCTTCGATCAGATTCGATCGATAATTGTTATGATATGTATAAATATAAATTGTAAACCGATAGAATTAATTATTTTTTTTATTATAATAGAATGTACAACTACAAAAATAGATAAAAAGTCTTATTATATTTAATGATATTTATAATATTCAAAATGAATAGGTTTTAGAATTTAAAAGAATAAACTAAATGAATATATTCTTAAATAAAGATTTTTTTTTGTTAAAGAAATTTTATCTATCATGACATTATTTTTATTTATAAATTTACGAAAATATAAAAATAACATATAATTTGAAAATTTAAATATCCTTGAGTACATTTTGATTTATAATTTTCTTATTGTTGCATCTATGAATTCTCGAATTTGAATATACAAATAACGAATCAATTCAAACATTCCAATAACGTTCGAATATTTAGATTCTCGGTTAATTTTAGACTTAAATATAGAATTCAATATAATAATCGAGATTCGTTGTGAAATGATAATTGCAGAAATAGCAAGCTATGTGTTCACAAGTCTCTATTTGCGAGATTTATGCACATTATATTCGAAGAAATTTTTCATATTTTTTGTTCTTACGCGCGCGTCTCTATTAAGTCTAAACAAAGAACGGTGTTATCTGAGAAGACTGTCTTTGAGAATTTAGTCGACATTTATAATTATATATTTCTGAAGTATTTCAGATTAACTGAACCGATTTTAACGATAATATATTCCAGGCTGATTCAAAGACAAATAACATTGCTTTAGTTCGAGGAATCTATAACAGAGATGCGCCGATCTGTTTCTGTTTATCGTGAAATCTTTGAATACAGATCACCATCCAAACAAGAAATTTTCTCGAATTGGGCACTGGTCGTGATATTATAGATTATTAATGTGTTCGAGAACCTTCCAATTGAATCAAGAAAAGATTTTTCTGAGGATATGAACTTTATTTGCTAAGAAATAATCTCGTGAACATGTAGTTTGACTGCCGGATATGACAATTACATTAGTTTTGTTCTAATATTACATCTGACTGTTGGGCATGATTATCTGCTGATTTTGTGAGAGATCCTGCTCTCTAATAAACACGCGCTTCGCATGTGTAATTATTTATCCTTAAGAATAATCCACTCGTTTTTAAGAAGTATATATCATTTGTTACATTTATGGAAGGACATTTGACAAGCATTCAGCTATTAACTCTTTGCGCTCCAACAGTAACTCTGTTGAGTTAAATCCAGCGACGACTCTTTCACCACTTGGATTGATGCGGCAACTTGAACGGCGATAATATTTATTTATTTTTTTAGAATATTGCTTCATAAATAGATTCCTAAACTCTTTATGAATAATCTTATGAGATGTACAATAATATTATTTAAATGGCTAAATTTTTTATCTTAAATTAGACTGTGATTGTGAGTCGAATGACATTTTCGTTAATCTGAGTTTGACAGTCGTGGCAATAGAAATATTATTTTCAAAGTTTTGAGTTGCTGGTTCGACCGAGCAAAACAGGAGTGCAAAGGGTTAACTATCCACCAAAACCAATATAATACTACTATTGCAATACTACTACAATAACACTATTAAGAATTGAATTATTAGAAAGAAAATTATAATTTTTGTAATGTTCTTTGATGATAAAAAATAAAAATATAGGATGAACCAGCATTGAACTATGGAAAATGCGAATTTGAAGCTACTATTGAAGAATAATTATAAAAAATTAATTATAAAAATTATAATAAAAAAGTTAAGTCTGATTTAATTTTATTTGTAAAATTCAAATAAAATTAAACATGTTTGAGGATATATTATTTTTAGACTATGTTACAAAGCATTTATATTATAAGCTACGAGAAAGGCTTTATTGTTAAATTAGAATGATAAAGAATTGTTAAGAAATTGTTAAATTAGGATGATAAAGAAGAGAAAATATAAGCTTATTATTTCTTCGATACTATTAGGATTAATCAATATAATTATATACAATCATCATTTAAAAAAAATCTTTGCATTATTGTATATTATAATAATATTAT
>NW_006263549.1:29518-41663 GCF_000469605.1 Apis dorsata | reverse complement strand
TATATTATATTGTGTTATTGGAATGAATTTTTCTCTTTGAAGATCAAAATTTTTAGATATAAAAAAGATACATTCAGAAATTATGGAACCATATGAAATCATATGTGGTAACGAAGATTAAAGCTAAACATAAATCGGAATACTTTGTTCGTAAATATTAGGCAAAAATGTGTATTAATGCTTCAAACGAATGCAATGAATCCAATAAGTATTTTTTTCATATTTAATTTAAAAACGAAATTAATATCTATAAAAAATATGAAATTTTGTTTACGATGTCTTGTAACAGTAAGAAATGATAAAAAAACGATGATATCCGATAAATTAAGCAATCTGTATATATTTTACTAAAAAAGATTTTTAAAGATTACACTGTCCTTATGAATTAAAACTACCAGATTTAGATACTATGGCATGAACGAATGAGACATTTCAGTCGATTGATCTAATAAATATATCAACTAATGCTTTTTATTTTATTGATATTTGATATAATCATATCATGATTAATTGTGCTTATGTGGAATATTTAAAAGTTAAATTAAATGCTTTATCAATCATTTTTTAAATCAAATGACTGTAAAAGTAATAGGAAATTTCAAAATAATTCAAATAATTCCTATCCAATATTTCAAATTCAATAATTGAAAAGAATAGTTAATTTCTTCATTACTTTTATAAATGATTTCTCCCGATGTGAAATCTATTTTTTATAATAAAATTCATGTAAATATTCAAAGTATTTAACTAATTTCAAACTTTTGTAAAATCAGATAAAATTAACTATAAATGCACAATAAACATGAATAAGAAGAAATTCAATAATTATTTATAGAAAGGAATAGGTTGCTACTGCTCACATTAAAAAAGAATGATAGAGCGTAAAAATAAAATGTTCTGGATGGAAACAATTCGTATTGAGCTAACTGAAAAATCGATTTAAAAAATAAAATGAATCTAAAAACTTCTTAAAATAGGATGTCATTTGAAATATGGATTCCTGAACTTATAGCACTTTCAAATCATCAATACCAACATCTATATATTAAATAATAATTTCATATCAAGAAAAAATTGTAATATAGAAACAAAATAAAAAATATTAATAAAATATTGAGAGCATTCAAAGAATATAGAATCTGAATGCAGTTAGAAAATTATTAAATATTATAGTAAATTACATACGATTTCTGAATAAAAATATCAATAACGATGAATCAAAATATGATTTTCAATGGTTGTTCTATAAGATGATTCTATAAGCCGGAAATACGTAAATTGAAATCATTACTGCATTAGCCAAAAACAGAATTAGCACGATCGGAAAATCCAGCATTATAATCTAAAAGAAATAGTAGGAAATCATGAATAAATTGTATACAGAAAATTAAGATAAGTATATAACTCATATATGGACAAAGAAATAATTGCCAATGATGAGAAATATTGCGGATGAAACGTAATTTGAAGTATCGATTTCGATGCTAATAACAATTCGACGAATTCCACATAATTCTTTTCATAAAAAATCTTTGATTTAACGTTCACAGTAAGGTATATGGCAAAACCGATATATTCTTCGAAATAAATTTGCTGAAAACGGTATATTTCGAAAATATTCCAGATATAATGGTATCAAGGCCAAAATTATCGTTTCATATAAAAAGAAAACAAAAAAACAAAATATAAAAATTCAAAAAAAATTCTGTTTGCGACAGAATTAATTTAGATAATAATGAAACGAGCAATAAATAAAATCCTAAAGGATTAAGATTGTTATTTATGAAAAATCATATCTTTGCCGATATTCTGTACATAAAGAAATAATCTCACGATGTTATTTATTTACGTTAATAACATTTTATTTAATATAGTTTGTGAATGCAACATATCAAAAAAATGTTTCGTTCAATATTTTGACATGATGAATCTCGATGAAACTTACTGTTGTCACTATTGTCAAAATCGAGATTAGAATGAGAACGATATCTCATTGACCAATTCATTACGATTACGTACGAGACATGCTATGGCCTAAGGCAAATTTATTCTTGAACAACAGAACTAAAAATGACGATGTTTAATTAAACTTTACAAAAAAATTAATAGGGATATTGATATATCTGGTAATGATCTTTATTAAAGACAAAATCAGAGCTGACTTATGAAGTGGTCAGACAGCTTGAATTTTATTTTCAATGGCTCCAGCATTTTTAATAAGTTCAGCAATAATTTTTTTTAAAACGAACGGATATAATTTAATAATACTTTCCAGATCTTCATTAGTAATCAAAACAGAGATATAATAGCAATGGCCATTTCACAAATCAGACTTGCACGTTTAATGTCTTGCAATCATAATCACCATGAAAACAATTGCAAATGTTTTGATTCCTCCACGCACTACGACGCGATTTCGTGAGAGTCTATTTTAAAATCATCCTTCAATGTAATTATTGGTTCCTCTATCTCTCTTTTATTTTCATTGAAAATAATAATTGAAAAAACCAAACTCTGCAACAGTCTTCTAAATCAAATAAATCAATAACAATACAATTTACATCAGAGTATAGAATCAGATTAATATTATAGTCAATCATCAATCAGCCAAAAATGATTAAAGTATTCGTTCATTTCGAGCTTATAATACAAACAATTTTATAGTTCTATAATCATAGGTCCTTTCAAGTAATATTAACAATTCAGGCATCCTGTTTGTGCAATATTTAAAGTCATTAAGTTAGATTTTAACAATCTTGATATTATTTATGTCGTCTAGTGCACTTCAATAACATCAAAAAATATTGAAAATCCGTTCGAAGGATATTACGTTATTTTCGAAATAAATTTATATGAAATTTATATTTTAGATACTTTGGAAAAGGCATATATTCAGATATAAGTTGAGAAAATTGATTGAAAATATTTTCAATAGCTATAAGCTATAGAAGTTGAAAGACGTAAAAGCAACATAGTGAAGTAGCGAAAGATGCAATATATTTTCGTACAAAATTCAAGAAACTTGAAAAACTTGTAAAACTAGTGAAACTAGTGAACATCACTGCGATTCATGCAATTGTGAAGCTAAAGCAAGATTATCGCATTGACTAATAATCAGATTAATTATTCGAGGAGTAATATAAGAATATCAATATACGCCAAATTTTATTAAAGATATCTTTAAGATTGATTTTTGAATTAATTAAAAATGTTTTGTTGTACACAAAGTTAGTTCTTTTAATTATTTTCACGTATATGTATAAAAAAATCACTAATGATATTTGAATCAAATAAATTTCATAGATCATTGCATATAAGTCAGTAAAGTTTTTATTAAAAATAAACTTTTATCTTTATTTTATTTACCTAATATTCCTTATTCTATAATATAAAATTGCTGAATGAAAGAATAAGTAATGACATAGTAAGTAGTAATTCAGAATAATATCATATATTAATAACAATAATATCACACATTATACATTAATTTTTTTTGGTATTTTTATTTTTGATATACATATTTTTGATAATTAATGAATGAACTAAGACAATAAAAAAACATATTGCTTTAATAATTGAAAAAGTTATTGAGCTAGATTTTCGTATTTTTGTATCTAACACATAAGATTTTAAGTATTATTATATCATTTTTTCTGTCTTTACTTTAGCGATTTAAATTAGTATTCAAATTAGTTAGTAATGTTATTTTATTAATATATAATATATTATATTATAATCAACAATATTAATTGTTGAATTTATATCTGAAATTATTTGAATACATATTTCAAATAAAATTTTAATCGAATAATCTTTATAAAAAACAATACTAAATAATAATCATTTATGAAAATAATTTTATTTGAAAAATAATTATAGAAAAAAATTACATAATATGTACATTATACATTACATTAAAATTCCAAAGTAGTTAATTGCTTATTTAAAAGAATATAAATTCGTTGTATTTTTATTGAGACTCTTCTGTATAATATATCACTACAATATACTACTGTCATATATCCAGCTGACGTCATCTCTATCTAACGCAAATTGAAAGTGCATATTATTAAGTCTTTATATATATGCATAGGCTTTTTTCATTATTTTAATATTTAGAATTCAATCTCTAAAAATTCTACCTCACATTTTTAACATTTAAAAATATCTTATATGAAAAAAAATCAAATATAATTTATAATCAGAATTTCATGAAAAAAAAAATAATAATAATCAATGACATTACCGGCTATTGAGAAAAAGTTTTTCTAATTTAATAATACTATCACACATAAATCAAAATAAAATTATCGTATTGTAGATAAAAAATATTCTTTGGACTATTAAAATTACTACAATAATTGATTTCGGAACAATCTATTCATATTAATTACTATACTGTATTTTTTTTTGATATTTGATAATTCAACGATCCGTAGTTTGAAAAATGGTTGTTTTAATAATATCTGTGTAAGTAATATTCAATATATTAATTACATCTTTATAAGCAGAATTTAATATATAATACTAAAAGATTTTTATTAATATTTCGAAAAATTAATAAATTTTAAATTTAAATTTTGGTCCATTTTCTTTTTCTTCAATCTCTTTAAATTTTATTTCAATTTTAATATGCTTTTTGAAAGCTTAAGTTTATAAGTTAAGTATTTTTATTATCATTGAAAATTGAAATTAATCAAGTCGATTTTTTTTCTTAAAAAAATATTGTAGAAATGAAAAATACAAAATATAATTTAAAATCCAATAAAAATATTTCACTTAAAATAACGGATTGAAATTTAATAAATAATATGAAGATGTCACAAGAAAAATGATAATATATTTGCAATATTTAATTTAATTAAATAATATATCACGCAAAAAAATTTCAAGAACATAAAACTTTCAAACATATTTTAGCTGTATCATATGTTTTTATGTCTTTTTTGTGATACAAATTATTTATATATTCGAAAAATTATTATATATTCGAAAAAAACTTGAATATTTTCCCAGCTCCTTATAATTTTTTCTCCTTATAATTGTGAAATATCAAACACAATTATATTAAGTGTGCAAATAAGTTCTTTCCCCTTTTTTTTTCAAATTCAAGATTTTATTATTAAATCATATAAGATTAGCTCTCAAAGTATTCATTCTCATTTTCTATAACTTTTTCCATCTGGTAAATTATAAATTTCATCCCTGAAGAATGACGGTTGCTTGCTGGTTATAAAATTATCAATACATTTTCGGATATTTTCTTCCAAATTCCGAAGTGGTTCCTCGACAATTGGTATTGCAGACTCCGAAAAAAGTGGGGTCAAGTCTGGAGAATATATCGCATCTAACAGAATTTTCCATCTCAACGCGTAATTATTCCTTTTGCAAAGTATAGCCGTGCATTATCGTACTACAAAATCACGTATTTTGTTCCTTGTCTAAATGGTCATTTCTACTCTAGCTAGTCGTATAAATTTATTAATTGATATTGATAATATTCAGCAATTATTGTCTTTCCATGTGAAAGCAATTCATAATGGACAATTCTTCAATAATCTCACCACATAAACAGCGAAAATTTTGCAATGTAAATTCGGGTAATTTTGCTAATGAAATTGACGGTTCCTCGAGATTAATCCATGATTTCCGTCATTTGGAATTGTCATAAGGCCTATTTTTCATTGTCAATAACAATTTTATGCAGAAAATTTTTCCTTTTATGTCATTATCATTATTATTTATAAAGCAAAGCAGAAATCTCAAGTCTGTTTTTCTTATTCATTTCGCTTAATTCGCATAATAAATATGGGATCCATCATCTTAGCTTCTGAATTTTACCCAATTGTTTCAATCGAATAGATACTGCTTGTCTTCCAATCTCCCTGCCCAATCTTTCTATCAATTCTTCTTACATCTGGATCGAATTTTCGTTGAGCAATTCCTCTAATTCACTATCAAATTTTCTCGGTATACCTGAATGATCATCATCTTCCAAATTAAAATTTTTAGCTTTAAATCTTTGATACCATGTTTGCACATTCTGTAAAATACAGCATTTTCTCGCAATACCGTACAAATCAATAGCTTCAATAGCTGATTCTCTAAGCTGGAATGCAAAAAGTAAGCAGTGACGCAAATGATGCTTCTCGCACGCCATATTGCTTGAAATTGTTGCATAGGATTGAAAACTTTTAAAGAGCTCATTTCGACTCTTCAGATGGCATCACAAACGGGAAATAACTTATTTGCACATCTAATAAATAATAAATCTTCTATCATGAATAAATTGTCAAAATTGTCTTTACTAACTATAGCTATCATTAATATTTTCTCAATTTAAAAATTGAAAAAAATTTCAATTTAAAAATTAATTTATATTATTTTTTCTAGAATATAATCATATTGTTTTTATCACATTATTACTAATATAAGTTATCTAAATTCTTGATATAAACCAAATCCACCAACCAAACTTTAGAAAAGAGATCTATTCCGTTATTTAATTATGATTTTTTTATAAAAATATCAAATTCTTGAATTAGGTATATATTAATAATTAAAAATTAAATACGTCTCTATCGTTTTTAGCTACGTGCGAATGATTTTTTACAGTCTTTATCCAATTGATTAATGAGAATATGATCAATAATGTATTATAAAAAAATGTTTTAACATTAATTTGCGATTAAATCAATTATCATTATCATTGTAAAACTGATAGTATTCATAATATAAATGATTATCGAATTGATTATTAATAGTTGATTCTTAATAATTGTTAATTCATAAATTAAATATATGAATTAGATTATATATGAATCACTGATAAATAATTAATTTAAATTAATTTTTTAAAAAATTATGCAAATTTTTGATGAAATTGTATAAATGATTTTAAAATTCTCTACAAATTTATGGAATCTAAAAATTTAATTTCGAGCAACTATAATAAAGATTATCTTTTTAATGTTTCCAAAATTAATATTTAATAAATAAATAATTTTTTCAAAGTTATAATATTTGATAAATAATAACTTAAAATTTGAAATTCAAAATTAACTTAATTAATTAGTTAAAAATTTTTAATTTATTTTAAAATTATTTCTTTCTTATTTGAAAAATTTTTCAGAAAAAAAAAAGAAGATATATATCGATAAAACATTTTTAATAATTCGATTTGGATGATATAAATCATCGCCGAAATAGCGATTATTTCTATAAATTGTAACCATAAATTGTATCTTAATTCGTATGTTTTCGTTACGATAAATACAATGCTCGCGCAATAAATCATAATGAAAGCATAGACAGCAGGAGATCGGTGATAAATTGACTAGTAACGCAACTTGAAAATGCGATCCAAGTGAAAAATTATCAATATGCTCTGAGACTAGATCAATAAATACAATATCATATAATATATCGTTCAATATTTTTACTAGACATAATCTAAATAAATTAGATATAATTTAAGTAAATTGCATCGAGTTTTGTTTTTTTCGTTTAATTTGCATGCTAAAGCAATTCTTAATATTGTGTTTTAATATTTTGCATCAGTTAAAATTAAATTTTAATTTGTACCTCCACTTCATTAACAATTATTTTTTATTATTATTATTGTTATTATGAATTTTTAATGTTGTGATAAATTTAAATTTTGAATATATTCTATAATACATTGATATTATAAAATAATATATAATAATTTATGCCAAATAAAAAACAAAAACTATAGAAATAAAGGAAAAATAGTGTGAGATGATATTATACCCATGTTTATTATGTATTACCTTATTTTTTTACCTTATTTTTACAATTCAAAAAACTATCAAACTAAAACTAATTAAAAAATTTTAATATATAATTTTAATATATCTTTAAAATTGAATAAAATAAATTTACTTTAATATAGATTTTTATACGATTATTATTATATGTTGCTATTATTAATCTTGTATTCATAATTTGTTTCATTTATGTCTTTTTTTTTCTTTCATCCCTCAATATCTAAAGTTACACACATTAATATTTATAATCAATTTTATTCTCATTTTTTTATGATAATTTCTTCGAACATATATTAATCAATTTATTAAATACTCAGACTTTTTTGTTTCAGTTGATTGTGATTTATTTCAATTCTCTTCAATATGCAATCAAGTATATCGATTTAAATGGATCAAGAAGATAGGGAAAAATAGATAGAATGAAATTATAAATTGAAAAAATTATAGATAAAGTACAGAGAATTGGATGATAAGTTTGATAAAGATTACATCATTATTGAAATTACAAGTACATAATCTTTCATATTTACGATAACATGTATTTCAAATCTGTAGCGATCACGATTAATTCAGATTCAATAATTATATTAAGACATTATCAAAATTTTTATAAAATATTATAAAATAATTTTTCAAAAAATTTATCTTTTTATATTTTAATTATTTCATTTCTAAAATATAGATTAAATAAATAAGGCATTCTTAAATATTAGGAAGACTGTCAAGATTAAACATTAGCATTTAAAACTGGTATATAAATATATCAATGAATTACGTATTGAATTCTAATATATTTTCAAAATATGCGATAAAGTTAAAAAGAAAAATTAAAATTTATAAATTTTTAAATTTAAGATGATTATAATATATATATATATGAATATATTTTATCAGAATCTTAAACAATTTTAAACAAATAATTTATATACATTATATATATTATAATTTTACGATATAAGTTCTATTTCTTATTAGAAAAGAATTTAATATTTCTACATGAATTTTATTTATTATATTGAGACAATGAGTAATAATAATAAGTAAATATTTAAAAAATTAGTTAATTCTTAAAAATAGGAATATTAAAAACATTTCTATTGTCATGATATAATTGAATTGTGTTATTTGAAAAGTTAAATAATTCTTCACTAACTATGTATTAATGTTTATATTTCTTCACTCATCCCTTTTATATTACGCAATTTCATGATTGTCTTTCATTATTTAATCTGAATATAATATATGATTACATATTAGTAAATTAAATAATTATAATTTTTTGATATTTATTTTTAATTTTTATTTTTTATTAAAATATACTTTTTTGTTAAAATATATCAGGAATTTAAAATCTTTCTAATAATCTTTCTAATAGTCAGAGAAAAAAAATTTTAAATAAAAGTTAACCAGTATAATTATAAGCTATCATATAAATAATTTCTAAAAAATTGATTTTTAATAAAATATCAAGAAGAATTAATTTATTTTGACGTTTTTAAATGATATTAGAATCATTTTTAAATAACATATCATTTTAATAGCTATTCAAATTCACTCTATTATGTATCATAATCTTGACTCTTTTATTTTTTTAATTTTGATTTAATTGAGAAAAATAGGAAACTATGCTAAGATTATAATATATATACTGTTATATATATATTTATATATACTGAAATTTTATATATGAAGTATAAATAATATATAAAAAAAAATATATCTTCAAATTATATTACATTCCGTTTAATATAATTAATATAAATTATTAATATAAAATTTAATTATAAGAAATACTATTATAGCCTATAGTTTTAGAACTAAAATTTCAAGAATCAAGATCATTTTAAAATCATAGTATAAATTGTTGAATATAGTCGTAATTGGTATATAGATTGTCTTAATATTATAAAACTAAAATATGAAGTTAAATATATTATGTCATTTAAAAAGAGGTGATCTTATATATTTTATCGAAAAATTTGTTGGAAATTGTTTATCAGACCATTAAAAGTATTTAAAAATTCGTGATGATAGTTATAAATATGATATATTTTATATATATTAAATATAAAAAATACATATGTACATTTTAATAATATGTACATATATGCTTCTTCTCCCACATTTCATAAAAATTTATTTTCAAACTATTTATTATTAATTAAAAATTTTTAAATCTAAAAATTATATATTAATTGCAAACAAATAAAATAACGAATATTTTTATAATTTTTTCTAATAATTTGAAAATAAAATGAAATTGAAATAAAATTGAAATTAAAAATTTTCATAACATGATTAGATAACAATTGTTAATAAAGATTCAAAATGAGATAAATCAAAATATTAATCCTAAAAAAAACTGTTATATTTCGATTTAAATTATTAATCACAAATAAAATTGAATAAATATAAAATATTATAGATTAAAATAAAAATATTAGAAGATTATTGTAATATATCACACCACTGCAAAAAAAATACAATAGGATTTCAATTAATCTAACTTAAATCGAAAACAATAACTAAAAATGAATATCTTACACAAATTGTTTTCTTTTACAAGTCATTTTTACATTCACTTACAATTAAATTTAATATATATTAGTTATAATAATTATTTAATTTAAAAAAAAATGACAAATAATTAACGAGAAATTTAAAATAGAAAAAAAAGAAATTCAAAAGAAAAATACAAATTTAATATTGAATATAATTTATTATTAAGTTATTATTAAATAATCGGCATAAATGATTGAGATTCTGGATAATCGCAATTTAGTTATTGAGATATTATTACATCTAATTCATTTTAATTAATTTTCATTTTACTTCGAAAATATTTTTTTGTTTATATATTTATTATATCTATATATTTTATTAGAAAATCGATAAATTTAGAATTTAGAATTAATTAATTACATGATTTAATTATTTACATAAATAAAAATATGTTTTTAACTAAAATTATATTATAAATGTTAATATATTTATGAAACACTTTTGAAGAATCAATTCAAACTAAAGTGAATATAAAAGTTAATATACAAGAATATCGATTTATTAATATATTATAATTTATTATATTTAGTTATAATTTATTAAATTATAAGCAATTGACATTAGACGAAACTTGTTACATCTGAAACAACTCTCTCTCTCTCTCTATTATATTATCAGTTCACTCCACTTTGTGTAACATAAATTTCAATTGCATATCAATTTTTATATTTTTAATCTGTAAAAATTTTTATTAATCTATAGTAATTTTTACATCGTTTCTAAACAAATATATTATATAACATATATAATCTTTATCTCTATTCAATAATATAAACGATTATAATTGAAATGATACAAAATAAATATTTATTCTAAAGTAATTATATCAGAAGTAAAACGCGTCAAATTGGAAAGGTTTTTTAAATAAGAATATTTCAAATCTGTATCAATTCTTACTTCAATAAACCAATTATCAAAAAATTTTATATGATAATTCTTAATCAGATAGTATTGCAGGCCAAATGACTCGATTATCATAAAAACTATAAAACATTCTGATTTTCAATTTACCTTATATTGTATATAATACATAACATATAAAAATATATTAACTTATTGTTTTTGTTTTTATTTTCAATTAAAAAATCAGATAAGTGATATATAATATAAAAATTGTATTTTCTCAAAATATTTTCGAAAATTTTTTATGTATTTCTTAAATTATTTTTTTTAACTAAATTTAACAACATTTTATCAAAATAATGACTTTTTTAGAATATAATACATTAATATAATATTTACATTTGTATTATATGATATTATATGATATGATATATGATATTATCGTATAGTTATTGAAAAAAAACAAATGAATCATCACTCTTTGATTTTTTAATTAAATGATTTTATAGAATAGACACATGATAAATATATTTAGTTTAATCCAGACTCCTATTATTTATTATTTCCTAAAAATATTTCCTAAAACAAAAAGTATCGAAAAAAGAAATCTGTAATTAAAAAAATTTCAAACAAAAAAGTAAAAAAACATTTTAAAAAATTAAATAAACAGAAAATAACATAAGATTTAATTTTTAGTGAAAATTTTTTAGATTTTCCGATACAAAAAAATAATATTCTCAAAGAAAAAGATAATAATATTGAATGCATAAGATAAACAATATAGAATCATACATTATAATAAGATGAGTAAATTCAATTGTTTAGTTTGTAAAAAATGGTTTCACGAAGGATATTTAGAATTTTTGAATATATATGAATATATATTATATATATTTTATATTTGGAAATATTTTATATAAAAAATAAGTTTTTTTTTATTACATTTATAA
>NW_006263549.1:23822-29066 GCF_000469605.1 Apis dorsata | reverse complement strand
TTAAGTTTTTTGAGAAAATAATAATCATTTTAAGAATTTTCAAATTTTATTTCATTAATTAATATCACGGAATATTTTATATTAAATGTTTTTTTTTTACTTTATTATAAATAATTTTAGAATTTTTCTTATATATATAAAATTTTTTTATATATAAATTTTTAATTTACATCTCTTTTATATCATTCAATTCTAAAAATATTTTAAATATTAAATTTTAAAAATATACAAATATAATATATAGAATGTATACAATTTGAATTGATTTTAGAGATTAAAACAAACATGGAAAATATAGAAAAATTCGATTGAAACTTATTAATTAAGTTATAAATAATTAAATTCATGTTATAAATAAAGCGAAATAATAAGCGAGATAGAATACGAAGTAAAGAAAACAGAATTATTTCAGTTTTTTCATTTCACTTTGTTTAATACAACCGTTAATTATTTATAACTTATTTATAGTTTTAAAAATAAGTTTTAATCGATATTTTTATATATCAGCTTTTTTACTTATTTTGATTAGAATCAACTGTTCAAAGATGTTTCACAAATATTTTAATTTTAATAATAAAGTAAAGCAGAAAAAAACATTAAAAAATCAATGTTCATTGTTAAATAAGAAATATAAATAAATTGCTATCATATGATATGTATTTAAGTATATTCTCTTTTATTTTAGCATTTTAGTAAAACAAATATTTTAATATTTTCAAAAAATTTTATTCGCAGAAAAATATTTTTGTTAGTAAAATTTCTTATTCCAATCCAAAATTAAATCATTCTATTTCATTTTGCTTTTTTTATTCATAATTCTATTATAATATAGAAGATTAAAATTATTAGAATTCTTTATAATGAGAAATAATATATATTATTACAAATTTTTTAATAATATATATTTTTATATATTTTATTAGATATTATTTTAGTTTTCAATTTATTCTAAAAAAAATATAAATTAACAATACATAAAAAGAAAAAAAAGAATATATAAATCTTAAAAAACGAAAAGGATTAAAAATCAAGGAAAATTAAATAGCTCGTATATTTTGATATAATGTACAGATGAATTAACAAAGAAATTTATAATGATAAATGATAAACAACAAGATGAATGAAGTCATTAAGAAACATGACTTTCGTCTTAGTGTGAAGTCTTAGTGTTAGTCTATCGTTCTTAATACGAAGAAGCAAATCTAATTTGTCTAAGTTATAGTCTTAGTTTACAATATTCAAAAGAACAATTTAACTTTCATAATGTTGAGCAATTTAAACGAATTTAATGAAAAATATCATTAAGAATCAGACACTACTATTATTATCAAATTTAATTATATTATAATTAATTTAATTATATATCAAATTGGTTCTATTATCTAAATTATGTTAATTATAATTTCAATATTAAAGAACTTTTAGAATTTATGAGATATATTTTTCTTGATATTAACTTAAGAAGTCGCATTCAATATCCAATATCTAGAATAAAAACTTTAATCTAATTAGATAAATCTAGTTTATATTTTAAAAGTGAATTGATAATTTAATTATATATTATATTAAAAGTTCTAATTAACTATTAGAAATAATGCATTGTGTTTAAAATGTTTAAATTTGATCTAATATATTGATTATAAATTTTTAATACCAAAATTTTCAAACTTGTTAAAACAATAGATTTCAGTATTTTTATTATATTATTTTCAATACTTTATTAGATACATTCAACAAAAATATTAATTTTTCTTATTATTTATTTATTATCTATTATTTACTTTTATCACTTTTATCACTTTAATTATATTTATCTACATATGATTACATTTATGCATTATAAATAATATTAAAGAAGAAGCTAATGAACAAAACTGAAAAATAGAAAATTTTCAAAGTTATTAGAGAAATCTGAGGATATGTTCGTTATTAAAACATAACAGCTTATTTTTGTCTTGAGCTGTTTCTATTTGCCTCTAACTGAGAATTATTATCAGCATATAGATATGAGAAATTATTATCAGCATATAGATATTGATGATCATAAAACTAACAGATACAAATATAAAATAATATAAACATAAGTTGGATCTTTAGATAGTTAATATTATTGGTTATAATTATTGATTTGTTTAATAGCTATTAATTCTCCCAAAGCTAATATTATTCTGTCAATATATCACTGAATTGTTGAATTATTAATTTTTCAATGCAATATTCTTATGTTTGATATCAATTAATCGGAATAGATAATCGTTTAGATAAAAAAGATAACTTTTTTTCAGAATAATAAATAAAAGTTATTTAATTTTTTTTTCTTGAAACAGAAAATTTTTCTTTGCTTAAAATTGTGAGAAATATGTGTTAACAGAACATTAATATATTAGCTTTAGAGAATAAATTCTAGAGAAGAATAAAATTCAAAAGTATTCAAATGTATCAATTAAAATTTATTTATTAAATTATAAGCAATCGAAATTTAATTTAGACAAAATGAAAAACAGATAGCTATGTCTGTCATATTGTTATTTTTGCTTTTCCTTATTAATAAAAATTTTAAATGCTTATAATTTATATTTGCTTATAATATATATTTAAATTTTTAATAAACCTTAACCGAAATTTTTATATCAATTTTTACGTTTTTGATGTCCAGAATTGATCTTCAAAAGCTGTTGTCTCTCTATTTAAAATATATCTTATAGAATTAAAAAATTCTCTATTTGAAATGTTTTTTTCTTTAGTCTAATATGTATTTTAATTTTTCAAACTAATTATTAATATAATTATTCAGGTTATTTTTACACTTTTATACTTACATTTTTAATGTTTATGCAATCAAAATCTATTATTATTTTATTTTTTTTTAATATATAATTTATTTTTATCATGCACTTAATGGAAATCCTTAATTTTTACGATTTTTTAATTAATGCATTCGAGGTCACATCCAAAATCAAAAAGGATATTTAGTGAATATTCATAGAAAATAAAACAAAAAGAATTGTAAAACGATGAAAAATGCAATGAAATCTAGAAAAAATTATGCATACTAATGATAACATTTATACTGAACGCATATACCAAAAAAAAGCCAGAATATATATATATATATGTATATAAACATTTTTTCATTTTTTTATACTTTTTAAAAAAGTTAATAATAACGTAATTATACATGTTAGAAAATCTTTATGATGTATATATGTATAATTTTAAATATATAAATATATTTTAAAGTTGTTGTTCTAATAGAAAGTTGAAAATTATAAAATATTTGTAATTAAAAAAAAAAAAATGAATTGAATAAAATGTACCGCAAATTGCTTTCATCTTTGTTACAAATTTTTTAAAAGGAAGACTTATTTCAATTCAAAATTCTTTAATTCAAAATTCTTTAATTCAATTTCAACTTCTAGTGAAATTATGTAAAAATTAAATATTGCATTATCTTCATAAAACTGTTCTCAAATTAAGCATATAGTGCACAAAGGAACAATATGTAAAAAATTGACTTAAATAAAACCATTTTTGAATTGTTGTTGCTTCCATAAGCTTCTAATCATTTCCATATTTCTTGTAAAATTTGTCAAAAAAAATTAAATTGCTTTCAAAAAGAAAATAAAAAAAAAAGAAACAAAATGATTAAAATTGAATTAATCAAAATGAATTTTTTCATTTTTAATCAAAATTACAAATATTTAAATATAAAAAAAAAATAATTAATTCACAAAATTATTAATTGACTTTATAAGAATATCATATAATATAAAAATATAAGAACAATAATTTCGAATTTATTTACTTAAAGAAAATAATATTGTTACACATTTTACATAAATTATTTTCGTCTGTATATGAACGAAAAGTTAAAAACATTTAAAATATTGAATTATCCGTATTATTTATGTTTCTTCGTTAGTCTGACATATTTGTCTGACATAACATTACATTAAAAAATACAACAAGCAATTGCCGTAATTATGGCAATACATATATAAATAGACGCGACATAATAAAGTACAGATATAGATGCCATATACATACAATATAAAGATTATAATCCAAACATGCGGAAATCGGTTATAAGTACATATATACTACTGATTCACATGATACATTCGGATATAGAATGAGAAAATAAATAAAGAAATTATTAATGTAATTAATAATTAATAACTGATGAATGAGGAATGGTTGAGTCCAGCGCGTACACACCGTTACCATATTACGAATCCATATGTATATAATAATAATAATAGTAAAAATAATAGTAATAATAATAATAATAATAATAATAATAATAATAATAATAATAATGATAATAATGATAATGATAATGATAATGATAATGATAATGATAATAATGATAATAATAGTAGTAGTAGTAGTAGTAGTAATAGTAATAATAGTAATAGTAATAAGTAATAGTAAGTAATAGTAATAGTAATAATTATAGTAATAGTAATAACAACAACAATAATAATAGGAGATAAGTGAATAATTAAAATCCAGTCGAGTAATGATAAGATTATGTTCGATTTACTTATCTTTTATTAATTATTATTAGAATTACGTATAGAACGTAGAAATGTACTCCTTAAATAAATATATAAAAAAAGAAAAAATAAATATTGTTATTGAAATCAGAGTATTTAAGACACTACGATTAATGCCATTATTAATGTTTATAAAAGAAAAAGAGAAAATAAATCACGGAACACATAATAATTATTCGCGCCGTTAGTTAACGAACTCTTGATTGAAAATATTATATATCGAAACCGAAAAAACTTGAACTTGGAAAAGTTAGATATACATAAATTAAATGGAATGTTCTGAATCGATGCAACGATGCTTGATATTTCGCTTTTACATCGTAACAGATAATTTCGTTTTCTTGTTTCATTTTTCATATAATTTCTTGTTTCATTTCGGCATATAAATTATATTCTTTATAACTAATATTATCTTATATTCTTTATAACTAATATCAATTATCGCAATATTTGTTTTATCTCATAATTGTATATAGTATATTTTAATAGATCTGTTATAAATATATAAAATATATAACTACTTCTTAAATATAATAATATTTTTATATTTTTATTTATATTTTTAATTGTAAATAAAATAAAATAAAAATTATAATATTAATTTAAGTAAGTAAAATATTTTAGAAATAACAATTAAATTACATAATATCGTATACACAAAAATTTTTTCGATAAAATATTTTAT
>NW_006263549.1:12548-23705 GCF_000469605.1 Apis dorsata | reverse complement strand
AAAATTAATTTGGTAATTTTGCATTTTTTCCTTTCTGAAGTCACTTGAATAAATAAACTATAAATAATCAAATTTTTGTTTTGATTTTTTTCAATTTCAATTGGAATAATTTTAAAAAATAAAAAAATCAATTTTCAAATTTAATAAATGTCTTAAAAGAAATTTTAAAAACAAAAATGAAGCCAAAAATATTATAAATAATTAATAGATAGATTTATTATTACATATATTTCTTATTAAATATTATTTTAATTATACTTTTTCTTGTAGTTTTATTCATATTAGTAAATAAAAAACAAAAGAAAAGAAACAAAAAATAATTAAAATATTCAATCTTGAATATAATACCTATCATTTGTAAATATCTGAATATATTACATTAATTTGTTACAATACTTATAAATGTTACGATTGGGAATATATTTTATTATCGAAGTATATAAATGAACGATAAATTAATGATTAATTTCAATCATTATTTATTATCTTTTCATATAAATGATAAATCTTTCTATAATTAATTGTATAATTAAAATATAATAGTAATTAAAATTAGTTTTATAATTAAAATACAATATGTGATTTCTCTTCAAAATAAATATCTATTCAATGCTTTAGAATAATAGCATATATATTTTGCAAGTAACAAGAAATTTTGGAAGAAATATAAGTCAGATTGATTGATATTTTAATATACTCATAAAAATAAGTATATTCATTGGCTAAATTAATAATATGACATCACAGATAATACAGCACTATATATTGGTAAACAAAAGAAAAGAATGTATTTCTTTTATTTTTGTATCATCTCAGACTTCTTGTGACATTGTTCGTATTATATATTATATATATTGTGTAAAAATATTATTTATATACATATTTTTATTATATATTTATTTATATAAATATTTATAAAAAAAAACAAAAAAGATAGCAAAATAAAATCAAGCAACGTTAAACCAATTCATTCCGAATCTGCATTATTGTCTCAATGCTATTTATTCTTTTTTATATGGTGTGATTGCCTGGACTCACCGATCCTCTTGACGTGGACGTCTCGATTGAAGGAGACGCTTCTTTCAGCGGACTTCCGCTCGGAAACGGAAGTTCCGGTCGAATCAGGATGTAGTAAGTCGACAGGAGGGTTGCAGGCTTCTCCCTCTCTTAAAAACTCCGTTTGTTGAACCTCGAGCATCTTCCCGTCTTTTCACTCCCAATCATAACATAGAGTCGGACACCAACCAGTTTTTCTTTTTTCTCTCTCACTCTCTTTTTCGTTGTATTTTTTCTTTTTTTCTCTCTTACCTCGAAACCCTCGCACACAAGTGTGCCTTAATACCCTGGCCTTTAAATGCTGTCACCTTTCTTTTCTTTCTATACTCTCTATCTCCCCTCTCCTTCCCTCTTAGACCCGATCACCGACCTGTAAGCCAAGCAAAGCTGTGCTTTTAATATAAATCTGTGAGACAATCTTTAATCTCATCGATTGAGATTTATGTTTTATCTCTTATGATGGTATATATAATATGACTATTTCATTTTTTTTCTTTTTTTTAAGTAATATTACTGAATCGATTATACTTTCTTATTGGATAATATCGTTTCTCTTATGCTAGAACCATATATATATAATTCGATAATTTAATTTATGAAATTTTTTTTATTTTAAATGTTATAATGATATAATATATTAAAATAATTATCGATATCAAAATTTTTCAAATATTAATATTTTAATTAATATTTCAATTTCATTATATAATATTGCTTATCATTGTAATATGAAATTAAAGATACCAAAGTTCATTCCATTTTCTCAAAGAGAAATGTATATATTTGTAATTTTAACACGAGAGAAACAATATGATTCTAAAAGATCTTCAATGTGATGACATTTAATTTTTTTTCCATATTTTTTTTGTTTTTTACTTATTTCTAATTCTTTTTGATTGTCAGATTAGCAAATATTTGGATAAATTCTGTAAAGTTAAACATAAAAAAAATATATATAAAATTATACATGAGAAGATTGAATATGATTGTGAAAAAAAAAATGAGAACATATTTACATAAAAAAATTTACATATCATCAATTTGAATATATGGTAAAAAATTTTAATCAGTTTACTAATAATGAAAATAATACAGTTACATATGCACGTTCTATATACAGTTCTATATGCACGTAAATAAAAAAAACATTTTAATTTTTTTTATCACAGTCTTAGAAATGTTTTTTTAATATCTTTAGCGGGAAACTTGTAAAGTTAGTATGTATGGATTTCTTATATGTATACAAAAACATTAATACAAGTATATGCATATGCGTGGCTGTGAGGCTATATATATTGATCTATTTGCGGTTGTCCTTATTGCGGTTAGAGAAATCGCTTCTATCGATTTAGAGTCAAATCGGAGGATAGTACTGGTTGCAGTCGTAAATAAAAGTACTGACCGTATTCGCAGTGTAATGCTTCTTTTCATATTTTGCCCAGAAAAACACTAAATACTATATATCTCTTTTATTTATTTAATAAATTTAGAGTAAAAATTTTAAATTTTAAGAAATAATTATTAAGTAAGAAATTTATTATTTTGTGAGAAATCAATTTGTTTTATTGTATCTGAATTTCTTTGAAAAATTAGTTTATATCATTCGTCAAAAATTTTTTTAGCATTTGGAGTTAAACTTAAAAAAAAATTTATGTAATTTAATAAGCAAGATTACGAAGATTCTTTGTGAATTTTTAAAATTTAGCATTTTAGATATATAGAAATATTTAAAACTTTGATAATATCTTATATTAAACTTTCTTAATGATATTTAACAAGAAAAAAACAAATTTATATAAAATCATGTATTATAAAACACATTTACTGTGGAATCTATCCTTTTGATTGTCACATAACAGTTGATTTGATTTTTTCAAATTATAATAAATATGACTGTCAACAAGATTATTTTCGCATGCACACAATGAGAACGTGTTGTTCGAACATGTGCACATGTAACGTTGATGATCGCAATGAAATGCGACGAGTGATAATGGTCTCCATTGTCATCATGCAATCTGATGAGACACTCAAACATATACCTGCAAATAGATTATTGACAGTTACGAGAATAATGATGACGATGTGCAATGGTGACAATAAACTCGTGATTGTGCGATAAGCTACTTTGAATTTTTTAATTTTATTTTATCTTTCATAAAGCATCATACAAAGCTATAATCTCGAGCATAATTTTACTATTTTACTACAACATTACTATTTTATTATCAATCGTGTAATCAAATACACATCTTTTAAATATATCGAATATCGTTATTATCAGTTTAATTTTCACTATTTTTTTGAATTTTTCAAATATCGTTATAAAAAACATATATCAACATTAAGCGAAAGGAATTTGCCATTTTCTTTGAGATATAGAATAAATTTTATATTATATAAAGATATTATAAATATATATTACTTGAAATAAAACTATGGTATATTAAAAAAAAACTTTCTAACAAAATTGTAAATTTATAATAATAATCTACTTATTATTTTTTTAATTTAGATGATTAGGATGTATTCGGAATGTCAATTTGAAATTTTGACATACAATATAAAATTTTCAAATTTTCTACAACAAATGACATTATTCGAACAAGAAAAATACAAAGATATCTATAAAAATAATTGATTTGCTAAATACCCTACAATTATTTCATATAATTTAATAAATTTTTTTGTTTCTCTTATTCTCTTTAATGATTAAACAAAAAATGATTAACGGATATTTTTTTAATGAAATGTGAATTAAATAATAGAAAATAAAGAAATTCATTCAAAAAATAAAAATACTTCAAAAAAAAGAAAGAATTATTTCCAATTGTTGGAAAAATATTTTTAATTAAATAAATCATTAACAAAATCATTGAAGTTTCATTTCGAATAAATAAAATTCTTAACAATCAATTTCCAATTACCAAGCAATGAAATAAAGTGCGATTAATCAATCCCTTCTATAGCATTTTCACTTTTTAAAAAGGAGCGAACGATACACAGGTATCACAATTTCAGATTCAACCTGCGTTCGCAAATATCCGTGTAGGATCTTGGCCGCCTTTCGAGCTTGCAAGGGTGACCTCGTATGCGCTTCATCTCTCAAGGCCATCTAATAGCGATAATTGTCCGTGGTTCAAACACCCATACTTGGGGGTTGAGTTCGACGACTTTATTTTCCTTCTCACGAAAGGGCCGCATACTTCGAATGAGACAATTCGCGTGACTGTGATCACTAGATTAAGATACTAAACCGGCGTTACAACCATGTTTGGTAAAGAATTTTTCGTGAAAACAGTTAGAATAACAAAGAAATGTCCTTACTATCGTTATAAAACGGATATTGACATTGTCTTTTATTTTTTTCTTTGTCTTTTCTTTTCATTTTTTTTTCTTTTTTTTGAACTTAAACAGAATTAATTCAATAAATATTGATTTTTGTTATTTCCAAATTTTTATTTCATTAATCATTTATTAAATTGAAATATTTTTATATATGTATTTTTAACATAAGAAAATATAAAAAGTTATAAAGTTGGAGAAATTTGAAGAGCGAAATTTTTATAGGTGCGATAGAAGAAATATATATATACAATATATATTTCTTTTTTTAAACTTATCTGGTTTCAGATAAAGTTTATTTTTTAGAATATATATTTTAGGAAAGATGGTTCAATATAAACTTCATTCAAACAATAAAAAATGTGATTTTAAAAAGCTAATTTTAAAGCTGATTTTAAAAAAACTTTTTTTTATGACAATAAGAATTGTGTATAAGAAATTATGAAAAATCACAAGAAATGATTGAAATGAAAATGACGAATTTAATTAACAAGTTATACTATATCTGTTCATATCAATGGAGAATTGTGAATATGAGAATATAAATTATTATGTGTATGAATATATGTATATGAATATAGATTATTCAACTTAATAATATTTGAAAAATAAATATATTTCATTCATTATTTTATTCATATATTCTAATATTAACAAATTTTAAAAAATCGAATTTATATAATTCATTTATAATATAGATTTTAGAAAAAATATTATGTTAAAAGAAAATATACATTATATGTTGAAATATATATAGAATAAATAAAATAAATTTGCAATTAAAAAAATTAATTAATCTGTACACAACTTTCTAAGAAAAAAAGTTAAAATATAACCAATGATCAATCATAAGAGATAAATTCTTAAAACCTTATTATTCTTGACATTCGTTCGTGGTACGTGTGAAAAGTAATTAATCGCATCATCGAAAAATACTATATAATTCTCAAGCATTTTCGCCATTTCATTACAATAAATATATTATAATAAATAACAATAAATTCATTATAATAAATTTTATAAATATTTAGCATTTTCTTTTTTATTGTTTTTGCGCAGTGACATCCATAATTTATTATTCATAATAAAATCAAAAATTCGTGTTTGGAAAAATGTTTGCTATATTTTAAAAAAATCTTTTTAAAAAAATTTAAATTCGAATTTTTTAGATAAATAGATAGATATTATTCTATTTGTCTGAATAATTCATTAAATTAGAGATCGAACATATCTAATTTTTAAAAATCTATTATTTATTAAAAAAAAAATCATTTGAAGCATATTAATAATAAATCACAAATATGAAACAAATAATAAATAAAAATATTTCGATTTTTCCTATTAGCTGATAAACTGTTAATATTAAAATCAATTTATATTGCTACGAAAAATTATTAATTCAATGATCTAATGAAAACAAGAATTGTTATGAAAAAATTTGTGTTGAAATTTTTGATTGTTTAGTTTAAAACAACTTTGATAACGATGATTTGAAATTTTGCAGAAAATAAAAAAATTAAGAAGATCAAACTAATACATGATTGCTTTATATAATAATCATTAGGAACATACAATTTGCTTTTTTCGTTACTATGCTTTTTATGTTTCTTTTTCTAATTATTTATCTCAGAAATAAATTTAAGATCTTTCATAATTAATATGAAGCCGATTATTAAAATTAAACCCTGACTACTCTTAAAAGATGTTTATCACGAGGCTAAATTTATTGACAAAAACATATTGCTAACAATATTCGATTTTAAAAGCGTTTTAATCCCGCTTTGTTGAAATCTGAATATTTTTCCAATGAAGATGTTTATGAATTGTAACGATTGTCACATTGAAATTGTGAGGATAAAATAATCGATTTAAAAAACTAAATCAAACAATTCTTTACACTTCAGTTAGTACATTCGAATAAAACAAAAAAAAAAAAGTTGTGTAAATATTTTAGAATATTTGAGAAATAAATTATGTAAATTATTTTATAAAAAATTTTGTTTTAAATAGAATTAAAAATAGAAAATAAAAATTATTAAAAATTTCATTACAAGAAAATATTAATTATAATTATTATTTGAAATATATAAATATTATTCATAATATTAATAATATATATAATAATATATAAATATTATTTAAAATATTATTAATAAATTATTTGAATACAAAAGATTATAGAACATTTACAAATTCACAAAATTGTAAATAAATAAATAATTGTATATAGGAAAAGTTTTTTTTTTAAAATAAATAAAAATTTAAAAGGAAGAAATTCAAAAAAACAAAGATTCAAATTTTCAAGAATTAATTAAACATTAATTCGTTTTTTATACAGTTTATATAGTTTTTTATATAGTTTAATTAGAAAGAAAAACTTTCTAAGTAAAAGTTTTATAAATAAATTAAAAAATTAAAAAAAAAATAAATTAATTAAAAAAACAAAAGCTTACAAATCAATTACTTTTTTAAATTTTATAATTACAAAAAAAAGAAGAAAGACTTGTTATTACAATATTAAAGAAATTTAATAAAAAATAAAAAAAAAAAGCAAAATAAATTCTTGTATAAATTCTTTTATTAGATTTAAAACAATTTTATAATTTAAAATACTTCTATGTTATCAAATATAATATAAAACATATTCAAGCAATTCGCATTTTTCTAAATAATCTGTCTATTTCTTTATATTCATGATATCCAAATACATTCAATTTTATTATATTTCATATCAATTTCATATTATGTTACAAATATAAACTTCATTGAAAGATAAATTATATTTAAAACTGAACATTATAATTTTGTTAATTAATAATTAATTCAACAATTAATAATTAATTCAGCAACAATTTTATTTTAATTTGATAATTTCTTATATTAAGAAAAGAAATGATAATTATTTATTACATTTATTAATTTTAATGATCTCGAATGTTATCATTTTGAAATTTTTTTTATAGATGTAATCAATATTCAATCTTAATTTTTGAAATATTATTCAAAAATATGTTTAGTATTAGGCATCGTATTTAGTTATACATAATATACATATATAGCTTAAAAAATTCAGTTTTAATGACATTGATTTTAATATGATATAGAAATGATTCTAATCAACATTCAGAAGCTATTTTGTTATTATACATGTTATTATACACATATAATATGTTTTTGATAACTATTTTAATTATATAGTTTTCTAAAATTTTATAGAATAATTTATCGGATTTGGATTACATTTGTTTGATTTTAATATAAGTAACCATATTATAAAAAGATAAAATGAAAACCTTATTTTAGATCATCTTTTATCTGAATTGATATTTAAATATGTTTATATCAATCAAACTATTTATATCAATCAAATTATTTACATCAATCAAACTACAAATTATATCTATTAATTATTATATATAATAAATTTTTTTTATAATTTGTAATTATATTTTCTATTTATTATCTAAACTAAATCAAAATTAATTCAAAATTATCTATAAATATCCTAAGTTTATAAATCAAATCTTAGAAATGCGATATATAACATTGATAATATTTCTGCGAATATTTTGAAAATTAAAATCAAGACTATTTACATGTATTTAGAAGAAAATTATTCAAAATATTACTCTTAATAATATATTTCGAAATCATTGAAATCGATATTTTTTTAAATAATTAATAAAATAAATAATATTTAACTAATATTTAATATTATATTGTATTCAAAATTTAATACTATAAAGCTATATTATAGTTTATTATATATAAATACAAATATTTCACTAATAATTAAAAATAAAAGTATACACATATAAATATTTCATTTTTAATTATATATTTATTTTTTAATAAATTTTATTATTAGAATATCTAACAATAATAAGGTTAATAATTAAATATTGTAATTATTTAAAAAATTAATCATTCAATGATATCAAATTCAAAAACTAATTATACTAATATTTTCTAAATTCTCAAAGAAAATAAAAATAAAAAAAAATAATAATTTTATAATAATTTTAAATCAATCTTATTATTATTTACGATAGTAATATATATACATTATTTAAAAAAAATTAATTAATATGATAAATAATTAAAATATTAATTTCATTCAACAATGAAACTCGATACTGATCAGTCTAACACTCATTTGATAAAATTTCTTATTCAATAAATAGCATATATAACGTATGTTTCGTTGATACACTTTAAATGCAGCAAAGTCGTAAAAGAATTGTTCCTCGATTATCAGTATTCAAAACGATGTTATTTTTTTCTCTTACATACGATGAAACAAAAGAGATGAGACTAAAATAAAGGAAATTCGGATCGAGTCGTGGTAGATTCATACATTAAGATGAGGTACAATCTTTATTCCATGATTCTCGCCGCAAGCAGATAAAATAAAAGAGCAAGCAAAAGAAAGAGAGAAACAACAAAGATTGAACCACTCATGAAAGCTGGTAGAGACTATTTTTGGATTTAACAAGAGAGAAAGAAACAAGACGAGACTCGAAACCTCGTAATTGTATCAAACTGCATTGGTTTTTTATTTTGCGCCTCTGTTTCTTAGCAAAATTTTTAACTCACATATTTTTGAGATATAATCTTTTATACTATTTATTAACATGTTTTTCGGAATTCTATTATCATTCTAATTGATATTTTTTTCTTTTTCTTTTCTAAGTTTTTTTTATTATTTTCTACTTTTGACAATTTTTTTTTTAAATATTTAATTTATATATAATTTGATAATATTCAGAAATGAAAATAGAAATTAGAAATGGAAAATATTTTTCTTAATATTATATTTTTTATTAAATTCTAACTAAATATAAATATTTCAAATATTTTTTCTCTAAAATATCCTTCTTTAATAACTCAAAGAATTCAAATTTAAAATATCAGTAGAAATGAAACTTCTACATATCAAAGATGTAAAAAAAAAATTGAAAATTTTTAATTTACTTTCCTAAAATTACTCGTTATCTTAATTTTCTTTGTAATATTTCTTTTAAGCAAATTTTAAGAAAATAATTAATGATTTGAACAATATTGTACAAAAATATTAAATTAGATTTAAATTATTTGTCTCGTTTTAATAAATTTTTGGCAAATATTTTATTATTTTATATAGTTATATATTTTATATATTTTATATTTTATTTTTTATATAGAAATATAAAATATACGAAGAAAAACATTATGATATAAGATATAAAATAAATTTATTGAATTATAATTGATTAATTATGTTAATGTGTTAATTTTTAATATAAATTTTTAAGAAAAATATTCTATTGTTATTCTATAAATTTATATATATACAATATATATAAAATTCATGTAAAATATATTGTTATTATGATTACTTCGATTAAATATATAATGTTTCGAAAAAACTATTACTCACTTATTATATACATTTTATTAGAAAAATCTATACATCTATTATAGAATGTATTGTGAAATGATCATTATAAATTAAATTTAATTAAAATTAACTATCGACAATTAATTTTAATTAACGATTAATCCCAATTTCTTGTAATTAATATCTTATATATATATCTTATATATAAATTAATCAGATTAAACATTTTAATCGACTGAACATTATTTTATAAAAATAAACAGTATTCATAAAAATAAATTGTTTAACACATGATCGAAAATTTGTTTACAATAAATCCAATAAATCCAATGTTCATCATTGGATTCATATAGTGATTAAAATTCATTAGCACGAATTAATTGATCTTTTAGTTAATGTGATAGTATCTTCCCATTGCATTTCTGGTTTCTCTATCGACAATCCCCGCCACTCGATGACAGTAAATCGCACGCGTACTTGTTTTGCAATCTACTTATGCGTCTGCTGAAAGTCGTTTCCCTTTCGATTAACGTTTCGCCTTCTCGATCGTTTGATGAACATGGATCAAACGAGTCATCCATCCTACGATATACTTTCACGATCAGAGTAATTACAGTGATCTCGTTGCAAAGGTGAGTTGCGTATATCCATCCGTTCATTCATTCGTTTCGAAATAAATGATACGAAAGACTGCGATTTATGTGAAATTTAGAAGAATTTGATCTTTGACGAATGAAAATTTGATATTATTAATATGTTGATTAATGATTGATTGACGTGAGAATTTATTTTATATTTTTATATAGCATTAATGCGATATTGATTATATCTATATCATATCTTATAATATGCAAATATAATTTATTATAAGAATCATTGAAGTTAAAATATAGTTGAATTTTTAAACGTATTCAACAAATTCATTGAACACGTATTCAAAAATTAAAATTGAAAATGATACATTTGATTTAATAAGTACATTTTTAATATCATAATTTTTTTTATATTTAATACATATTTTCTATTATAAAGTTATTTGACAAATCGTTTAAAGAATATAAGAAAAAAGCATAATAAAGTAATAATAATAATAATAATAATAATAATAATAATAATAATAATAATGATAATGATAACAATGATAATAATGATAGCAATGATAGCAATGATAATAATGATAATAATAATGATAAAAATGATAATAATGATAATAATGATAATGATGATGATGATGATGATGATGATGATGATGATGATGATGATGGTGGTGGTGGTGGTAGTGGGGATGGTGATGATGATGATGAGGCTGCTGATGATGATGATGATGATGATGATGATGATGATGATGATGATGATGGTGGTGGTGGTGGTAGTGG
>NW_006263549.1:0-12437 GCF_000469605.1 Apis dorsata | reverse complement strand
GATGATGATGATGATGATGATGATGATGATGATGATGATGATGATGATGATGGTGATGATGATAGTGATGGTGATGGTGATGGTAATGGTGATGGTGATGGTGATGGTGATGGTGATGCTGCTGATGATGATGATGATGATGATAATGATGATGATGATGATAATAATAATAGTAATAATAATAATAAATAATGTTATCTATTTTATAGAATATAACATTTTATAGTTAAATTTATCGAATTATTTTTTTAGTATTATTTATTATTAAAATGTAAGATTCTTATATTTCTCAATTTGATATTTTAAGATTATTTTTTTTATTGTTAGATGATAAAAAAATAAAAAATAAATCTATATATAAAAATATAAAAAATAAGAATAAATCTTCAATTAAAAATTATATTATATATAATTTTTTTATTATATTATAATAAAAATTTTTTGTTAAATATAATTTTTATAATAAAACAGTTGTTAGAATTGGTTAGCTCAAATATTATTTTAATATGTATGAATATATTTAATATATAATACTTTTATCATAATAGAATATTGGGATTGTTATAAAATTTATAAATATTTATTTATTTATTTATTTTTATTTATTTCAGTTAAATAAGAAAGATTAATTTCATTTGCATTAGAAATTTTTTAATAATTAATGAATTTACTTCACGATACAACTTTTTCATTTTTGTTAAAAATATATTTTATACTGTATTATTTTATATTATTTATTAGAAAAATGTTTCAATTAAAACTTTCAATTCTATTATTATAAAAAATTTTAATTACAAATTCAGTTAAGAGATTAAATGTTTCAATTCTAATAATTAATAATTTCTATAGCATCATTATTTTAAATTAGTCCGTGTGATGAATAATTATCAATAATCACCATTTTATCAATTATCAATATGTTAAATATTTTATATCATAATAAATAATTTTAACAAATATTTCCTCGTTTGATGAACAATGTGTTTTACATAATCATAATAAATTTGCCTATTGAAATTTCGAAATCGATTTTGATTATTCAAATCCATCGAATTTTTTAATAACTCCAAAATTATTTAATAACTGCAAACACGCAATTTATAAATATTAGCTTTTTATGTAACATGGAGCCTTTGCCAACAATGTATCGCGTCACTTCAGTACAAACATACTTATAGCCTTGAGCGACTTATAGCAGCTGTATTTTTTTCCTTCAAAGTCAAAGACGAATCTCTTCCGTATGTTTCATATATTATGTTGTATTATTATAAAAAATTGATCATAATGACATTCGAAATGAATCAAGTTTTTCTATGATCAAACAAAAGAAATAAAAAATAAAAAAATAAAAAAAAATGTATCGTAAAAAAAAATCTCTTCTATTTGCTTATTTCTCATGTGTCTTATCATAATCGGCAAATCCAAATCAATATCACGTTTGAAATAAATTAATTTCTTCTACGATCAGCCAGAAAAGATTCGTCAAAAACGTGATCTAAATCTAATGCGGCCAGGCAAAGTTTCAAACTTTAGAATTCAATTTATTTTCACTAACAATAACATTTCAATCGATAATGCTTTTGATATTTACAAATATCTTCTTCTAATTATATTGTTTACAGATATCTTGTTTACAGATATCTTAATGGTTCATCCGCAAATCAAATGGCAATAAGAAGGATAAAACTTTTTGGTGATCAAGTCGAACAAAACATTCTTACGTACAACTGTCACTGCCACCAGAGATAGCCAGATGTTTTGTCCTTGAGACTGATGACGAATATCTTGCATCTGATTCTAATTTAATATGATGTAACAAATTATTATCGATTATCAATTATTCGATAGTTATCTTGTTTCTTCCTTTTATTTATATATATATATAAAGCAGTGATATGAAGATTACACATTTATTCTTATTGTATCGAAATTTTAATACAATATACACTTCAAACTTTTAACGTTTCCCTTATTTGAAATCACTCTCACGAAATTTTAAAAATTATGATTACACATGATATGTTTTCAATGAAAGTTATTCGATGTACATACACGATATATAAATTTATATTGTAGGATACCATCAATTAATAATATATTCACCAAATATAATCCTCGTTCACTAAATGAATCGTTTAGATATTATGCGTACGATTTGTTCGTATTGATTAACGTAGTTAGATAATGCCGAATCTGAACGCACACTGATTACTATTACTCCGGCACGCATCATTCTTCGCCGAGCGCCGAAGAACTAATAAAAGCTGGGATCCAGGTTGAAACTGCGTAGGTTGCTTACTACTCCTTCCACCGCGATCGAAGTTCTATCCCACCAGATTGGGCCCCGAGAGGCAGAAACAAGCAGAAAAGGAGGCAATAACGGACGAGAACGGACAGGCGAACGCGCCACAGATGGACAAACGAATGAACGAACCGATTCTGTAAGATGCAGCAGACATACAGACTTCAACAGGTATAGACGCAGGTATATACGTCGCAGAGCAACCTGGTAGGAAACCAGCCGGCACTGATGCTGCTATTATTGCTTAGTGCTCCTGCTGCATGTTGTTTTCTTGCTCCTGCTGTAGTAAACGTCACTCGGTCAAGGTCCCCTATCAAAAACCTTTACAACTGTGGAATCTTTTGATGCTAACATACGAGAGATCTATTTTCTTTGATTTTACATTTTGATATTTTTAAATAAACAATAATGAATTAATTAGTTTCAAATTAAAATCATTCATCAAAGTGAGTAAATCTTGATTCATTTAAGAAACTTTGTTCTAAATAAGATGAAAACAACATTATTTAAAACGAAATTTGTATTAAATATTAAATATTTAAAACATATTCATATTATATTATTATTCGTATTATTATAATTTCATATTACAATAGTTATATTATATTAATGAGTTATATTAGATAGTTTTATAAGTTTATCAAATATAATTAATAACGTAAAATATACAAAGCATTTATTTTTTTAAATAAAATTTTTATTATAATGCATTACTTAGATAAAAAAAGTTAGTAATTCATTAAAAGAGAAATATATATACATATAAATTTATAGAAAAATTTCTACTGAAAATAATTTTTTCGGTAAAAAAAAAATTTGTTACTAAATTATTAACTGCTATCATTAGTTTTTATTTCGATACTATGAATTCATATTACGTACGATTCGTAGTTTATGAAATATTTTTTCTATGATATATCATATTTATAATTTAATTTATGAAATATTTTTTTCTATTGCATGATGCAATAACTTTTAATTTAACATAATAAAGCTCTATTATATTCAAATTCTTTATGATATTTAAATCTATTTTTTTTCATAAAGTTTTTTTTATTTATAGATATTTGTTGGCTTTTAACGGCAAGAAATTTTTATATAATTTTTATATAATTTGTTATAATAATATTTATTATAATATTTATATTATTTAACTATTATACTATTTAAATTATGTTAAATATATTATAATACTATTTAATACTATTTAAATTATTTAAATTATATTATATATATGGTGATAAAATGAATATAAATATATATTATACATATGTATATTATAAGATTACAAAAACAAATAATAATTAATCATATAAAAAATTGTAATTAAATTATACATATTTTTATTTCTTTTCATTAAATTTTTCAGTTGCATAATGTAAACGCAATTAAACATAAAAATCTGTTTATTTTTTTATTTTTTTATTATATCATTATTTTAATTCACAAAATGTCTTATTTAGTGTAGATCTCTATATATCTTCTTTAATGAAAAAATGTTAATGACGGTTTTTTAAATTCAATTTCGTTTATATTCGTCGCAAGAATCGATTAACATGTGGGCGAATAGCAGAGGATGACTCGTTCGTTAGTTGATGAGTTAGCTCATAGTCAATTATGGAGTGTGTTAGGTTGCGATTGAGACATCGGAATCGTAGGCGACTTGTTAGAAATAGAAAAAGATATTATGCGTGATTTCAAAAATAAATTTAAAATTTTTTTAAATTTTATCAGAATTTTTTTATGTTTGAATTATTTATTTTATTTTATCCTTTTTTTTATTAATAAAATATTGAATATTTAAGAATATATTAAATTCAATATGTTCATTGCATTATTGAATTGAAGATTATATCAAAATTTTTTATGTTTGAATTATTCATTTTATTTTATCTTTTTTTTATTAATAAAACACTGAATATTTAAGAATATATTAAATTCAATATGTTCATTGCATTATTGAATTGGATATATGTAATTTTTCCATTAATTGGAATATGTAACTTTTTCATATATTTATTTTTCATTTATTTTTTACTTCTAGGCAATAAAAAATTTTACTTTTAAGTGAAAAAATAATATGAAATAATTTTTTTCTATGTTTAAAAAATTACATATATGTATAATCATATCAAGATTAAAAGATTTTTAATTTTTGCAATTTTAAAAAAGTTGAAAAGTTAATTAAATTCTACAATAATTCACATTAAATTAAAATAATAAATATAAAAAAATATATAATATTAATAATCAAAATTATTAAGATATATAAAAAAATTATTTTTGAATGTATTGAATATACAAAATGAAAAAAACATTTTTGAAAAATCGATTCTAAATGCTAAAATAAATATAGAAATTGATACAAAAATGTTAATTGAACAATTAAATTCATTAAGTTATAAAGTTATTTATTAAGTTATAAAATTATTATATTTATAAATAATTTATAGCTAAGAGAGAACCATCTAATTTTATTTCCATCTAATAAAATTGCTTATAACTTAATAAATAAATTATAATAGAATTGACATTTCTGTTTATTTTAGTTTCTAGAATTAACTCTTCAAAGATAATCTACAAATATTTTAACATCCTATGTTTTATAAAAATATCTTAGAAAACAAATATTTATTGTTGTAATTGTTCACTTTAGATTTTATAATCTTTAATATTGTATATATTAATAAAATGATTCTCGAATATATAAATATATATATAAATTATAACTATAGATATATAAATTAAATATATTATATTTACATGTAAAATTAAAGAATTGCTTAATTTTCGAATTTTGTCGATATTTAAATTCTTATAAAAACAAATTGTACAAAATCATTTAAATCTTTATAACAAAAAATCATACAATAATGATTTTAAATTCATTAGATTATAAGTTATGAAGTGTAAAATTTTTTTTTAATTTTTATTTAAATAATTTTTATTTAAATAATTTTTCTCAAGAATGTTTCTTTTTTTGAATCAAATTCAAATAACTTTATAAATATTAAAAAATTTTTTTAGGAATTAAAATTACCAGATTTGAAAATTGAAATTTTTTTTTAAAAATAATAATAAAGATCTTTTAAAACTTGACATATGACTTTTTTTCGATTCAATAATTAATCATATTAGAAATATTGAATGCAATATTAAGACAATAAGATAGAGATATAAGATAATAAAATAGAAATACAGATTTATCAGCTGATTGACTGATACATTTCATAATTTCTGGAATTTAAATTAATTTAAGAATCGCCGGAAGTGTTTCCATCAAACGCCGTATTGTTTCATTCCATTTAAAAAAAAAAAAACGCAAACTTAAAATGCTTATAACTTAATTGAACCTTATTGAATATATATATATATTCAATATATATATTGAATATATATTGAATATATATTATATATATACATATAATTTTTTTTTTAATATTTTCATGAATCCTTTCTCTCTATCTTATATTTTTATAAATATTTTCAATATAAAATAAATGTATAACAGATATATAACTATATATAATATGTCGATTTTAGAGCATATTGAACCAAAATAAACACAAAAGTTGATATACAAAAATGTTAATCGCGAATACGATCTAAATATAACGAAGATAAATCTCATTTCCATTTCCGCCTCTTTTTATCTAATGTAAACTTCAATTGCTTATAAAAATTGTCAATCTTTATACAAAATAAAATTTTAATATGATAAATATGATAATAGAAATGAAATAGAGTTAAATAGATATCTTATTCTTCAAATGTAATAATATATATTATACTTTGGATATTATATATTTTTTTGTATATTATATGTAATCTATAAATTTTTGAATATTTAAATATTGCATAAATATTACCTCTCTTTATAATTTAATAAATAAATCGCAATAAGTTTCATTTTTATAGGAATTCATATTTGTTTTAATTTCTAATTCATTTTACAAAAAATATAATATCTTATATTAGCATCACATATGTATATATAAAATTATAGTTGAAATAGATAAAAAATTTAAGGACTAAAATAAATAAATATATATAAGTAAATAAAAATGTGAAAAAACATCTGAAATTAATATAATATAATCTAAATTTATTTTTCAAATTATAAGCAATTTAATCTTGCATTAGATGAAACAACAATAAAATGAAATAACTCTTCGTTTTGTTTTATCTAATGCAAAATTAATGCAATATCAACTTTTATGTTTGTTTTAAAATTATTTTTAAATTTTAAATCTTATAAATTTTATATCCATTTCATCTGAACATGATATTTATAAAAATTAAGTTTCTTATTGCTTGAGATTTTGAAATCTATTATACTATTAGAATAATAATAATATTTCATTTGAAAATTCGAATACATGTCTAGATATTATTCGCTTAAATAATTCATACAATTATTGAATGAAAGAAAAACTTCAATTTTTTAGAAAAATAATATCTGTTAGCTAATTTATAACATTTACATGTTATAATTTCAGGTTTGAAGATATACAATAATAATAATAAAATTTATAAAGTATTTATTAAAAAAAAAAGTTTTTTAATTAAAAAATATTTAATTAATATAATAAGAAAAGATACATAGAATTAATTATATATTTTATTCAAAATTTCTTATAACAATTCAATATTCAAAAAATTTCCTCAACATTCTGAAAACTTTCTTGTATCAATAATGCAATTATCAATGATTAAGGATCAATCTTTTTATTTTTCTTGATTGCTCTGAAATATTTAAGTTAGCTATGGATCGTCAGTTGTAATATCAAGTTGTTCAATGTATTATAATTTGCCTAATTAAATAGACAAATTGATATTGGCCGTTTGGATAAATAATTAATCTTTTGATTAATTATTTTATTAATCGACTTGAAAGCATTATTATATTATCATTACATTATATTATATTTGTAAAATTATAATTAATAATAATTCTTATTCTTATAAATCAAGAATAAAATCATTCAAGGATTATAGCATGGGAGGAAATATAAGATCAAATGAAAGACAATATTAGAAAAATTAGTTTAGTTTCAAAGTTGCTTGAACTTATTTTCACGAATTTCTTAAATAATCAATTAAATACTATGTTCAATAAAAATTTAAATGTATTGCTGAAATAACTAATAAATCTTCTATGATATTTTTTTCTATCTTATCAATTAACAATTTTTCCTAATATCTTATAAAACATTGCAATAATTTTTTGTGTTCTTCCTTTTACTAAATTGTATAAGTTATATTAAATTTTTATAAATGGGTCACCTCTTATAAAAAGAAATATAATATAAAATACAATTGTATGCATATAAAATATTCTAATAGAAAAATTCTTTTAATAATATGATAATTTTTGATAAATCCAATGAAATTATAAAAATCAAATACACGAATTAATTAAAAGTTTTACATAAATTATATGAATCATATAAATATGTAAATTAAATAATAAGATTAATTATTTGTTATTAATTTTAAAATAATAAATTTTTTAAGAATGGAATTAATAATAATAATAATTTAATTTTTCTATATGGCGAATAACAATGTAATGATAAACAATTGAAATTTTCTATATTATTTATATCATGCAAAAAATTTTTAAATAAATTTTTAACATAATACAACAAAAAAATATACAACAAATTTTTCTTTCTATTTCCATTTCAAATATGTACTGTACATATCACATTAATCCATTACAATGATTACGATTAACAATGAATAAATTCTAAATAGATAGATATAAGATATAAGATTTAACAAAAGTCCAATAGCGAACAATTGCGAGATAATAGCGAAATAACCTTGTTAATATTCAAAATTTATTTTCACTTATAATATATTCTTTATTATTATACATATTATATATATAATGTATATTATACATATAATTTCGATAATTTCTATGTCTCATTTCCTTAATTATTAAATTATAATCCTTAGGTTTTATTAAGTTTTTATTATTATAATCTCTATTTATCTAATTATTAATTTATCTTATGTTTTTTTTTAATCTTTTCTAAAGATTTAAAAATTTGCTATATTTTTTTCAATTTGATTTCTATTCACATTTAACATAAAATTTCTTGCATTTAGTATATATTTTCTATCGATACAATAGTTAATATAATGTAAATAAATAAGAAATAGAGAATAAAAACATAGGAAACAGAGAAATGTTAATAATCATATATGTTCAAATGAACTGAAATACTTGATTATGAAATATATTTTAAAATTCTTTTTGCTATTTTGAAGACATACATTTAAATACATATATGTTATGTCGATTCAAATCATTTGTATGACAAATAGATTTATAATAATATAAATAATAGATTTATATGATAATTTATCGAATTATTTATTTTATGATTTAAATGATTATTTATAAGTGCATAAATCAATAAATTAAATAATTTACTTTTTCATCGTTGCAAGAGCGTAATTACTGCGAACATTATTTTCAATTACAAAAATCTTAAGAATTATTAGAGATGTCTAAGAATTTTATTTTTTATTTTACTCTTCAATACTCAAGATTTTGAAGTATTCTGATTGTTTTATTGGGAGACTTCTATTTTCGTTGATTGAATCTATTTGTAGATAATAATAATTGATTCAAATTATTATAATGAATTATACATGTATATACTTATCCACAAAAATTTTTTATATATTTTATAATGTATCAATTTATCAATGTGCAATTTATATATTTTAAAAAGATATAAATAAAAAATAATATATTCGTCACCTTATTGATATAATCAAAAAACTTATGCATTCAATTAATTATTTAATTATTATGCTATATTAAAATGCTATTATATTATATTAAATTTCAAAAATATTAGAAAAATGTTTACATTTTGTATTAGAATAAAATGCTACAAAATTCATTTCATACTTGAAAAATTAAATTATAGATATTATTATTATTTTTTTATTATATTTTTAGATATATTTATTATATATTTTTATTATATTTTTTAGATATATTATTATTTTTTTATTATATTTTTAGATATATTATATACATTATAAGAATATGTTTTAAAGAAGAATGTGTTTTAAAACAGTGATAAAAAATAATTTATTTCAATAAAAATAATTTTTTTGAAAAATATATAAAAATCTTTGTGAATGATTGTATGACAAGATTATAAATAAGATTATAAATAATTTGAACTTAATTTTTATTTGTCTTCTTAACAAAATTATTTATTAACGACAACGTTTAATTATGTCTAATTAATACAATTTTACTCGTAATAAACTTTGAATTTTTCAAAAACAGAAAGTTATCATATTACGCGAGATAGTAGAAATGATATGTTTCATTACCTAATTCGATGGAGTGCCCAATTCAAATCGCTATAATGTTGCTAATAGTATTATAGAATAAACTGATTTAATATCTTGATTTTTTATATAAGCTATTATTTTGCACTCATCCCAATTTCTAAATATATTTGTTAGATGTATTTAAATACATGTGTAGTATACATGAATGAAATGAATATTCAATTAAATTATGATTATAAATTATGATATTAATATACATATCTTATCAAGATCATCTTCCTAAATAATTCTAAGTAATCAAAAAGTTTTAACTGATGTTCGTTATTTCTTAAATATTAACAAAATAACTTTCATAAATAAAATATATCTTTTGGATAGATTGGTTAGATTGAATACATTAAATTGAATATAGATTAGTTATACATATGTTGCTAAGTTCATCCTTTTGATTTTTAGAAAGTTTTAATAAATTTATTTTTTATTAATAAGTTATTAAACAATAAAATTTAATATAAAATAAAGAAAGTGAATAAAAAAAATTGAGAAAAATTGAGAAAAATTGAAAAAAATAAATTTGAGCATCGAAAAATTATGTTCACAATAATAATTGTAATAAATCACAATATACATATCTTTTTTTCGATTTTTATTGCCATGAATCTGAATAACAAGCTTCTTCAAGGTCTTATTAATAATAACGATTTAAACACACTATTATTGTTTATATAGTTGTCAATGCTTACTATGTCTTTTGAAACTGTGAAGTTGTAAGCAAATATTCATGTGTCTTAAAATTGAGTTCTTGCAGCTAAGATGAAATTTGTATGCACTGCATCCTACAAATATCGAATATTTATTCCTATTATAGATTACTATAATTAATTTTTAAATATTTGATGATGATTTGAATAATGATTTAAACAATCATTTTTAAATTAATAACATAATTTAGTATTTTTTTTTTTTTTTACGTATTAATATTTCTAAAAGATTTAAAGAGAATTGGAAATTGAATTTATGTGATGTATTGAATTTAAATAAATTTAAAAAATAAAATTATTTTATTTATTAATCATGAATCCTTTTAACTTGTTAATCCTTAATTTAAAGCAGTTTTATTTATTATAATTAATTATTATTAATATTTATTATAATATAATTAAGATATTAATTATACATTTATAAAACATTTGAGGAATTTATTCTAAAGATTAAAAAAAATAAACAAATATTTTTTCTTTTATTTTTCTATTCAACAAAAATATTGCTTGAATTTCATTTATTAAATAAGTTTTTTTATTATTTTTTTATTATTTTTTATTATATTAAGCAATTGAAATTTATGTTAATCAAAACGAGATGAAAGAAAGTGAAACCGTATTTATCTGTATTTATTAAGTGACTGTTATAAGATATTAGGGACGGTAATAATAAAGGAATAAATAAAACTTAAATATTAAATAAAAAAAAACATAATAAATATTAATATATTATTTTTAATATATAATGAATAATTATATTTAGAAAATATTCATATCAAGAAATATAGATATATAATAAACATATATAATAGACATATACATGATATATATATATGACATATATAATAGACATATATATATATACTGAACAAAACAATTTTTCGATAAAAGTAACTGACTTAAATATAAATATTTTTTTTGCAAACAGTATTTCTGTTTTTTAATTTTTATTTTTTTTTATAATTTTATAATTTTATAATAATATACTGATCATTAATTAATTTTAAGTGTCTCATTTATAATTTAAGATATAATTTATAATTTAAGATTAATAGCATAATATGATCGGAAAATGATTATTATTGATAATAGGGATTATTTTATAACATTATTATAACGTTATAATGAATAGAGATAATTTAATATAGGAAAATATTTTTCTATTTATTAAAATATGGAAAAATGAAAAATTAATGCAATGTATCAATGAATAAGATGTTGTCATATGTTCATATTATTATTTTCATTGAATATGATATAGATATACATTTAAACAAATATTATTAATAGTTTAATTTAATTTTTTCAAATAAAAGGCAACTACGTATTACTGAAAGTAGTAATTATAGAAATAATAAATAAAATTATATAATAAAATTATAATTATATATTATAATGCAATATATAATAATTATATATTAAATACAAATTATAACAAATAATAAATAATGATAATGAAATAATTCAAATATTTTATATATATTATACTTATATTTTATGTATGTTTATATGTATTTTGAATAGACTTTGCATATTTTAAAATGTTATAGCATATTATAATTTTTCATAAACCTTCGCAATCTAATTATGATATATATAATTATTTAAAGATAAAAAACATTTAAAATTTTTGAAGTTTTAATATTGATTTTAAACGATTTAAAATAGTCTTTATTGATAAATTTTTTTTTTTAAATTAATTTTTAAAATAATTTTTATAAATATTGAGATATTGAAAGTAATGTTTATGAATTTGATATTTCATTTAAATCTAAATCAAAGAAAAAAAATACTTAAAAAAAAATTTAAATGCAATAAATTAGAAGAATTCATGGATTTTATGAATTTTACGATTTAAATATGAAAGTCAAATATTAATTTTTTTTTTATTTTAATTATTTCTAAGACAAAAAGCGCATAAATTTACTTAAACAATATAATAAATCAAAGTATAAGCTATTATTAGAAAGCAAATAGTTTAGAAAAATGAAAATATTGATTCATAAGAAAATAAATTATTTTATTATATTTTCTTATATATA
>NW_006263548.1:683351-685492 GCF_000469605.1 Apis dorsata | reverse complement strand
AAAATTGCGTATTATAACACAATAAGAATATTTTTATATTACAAAGATAATTTTATAAATAATATAAAAAAATAATTAAAAAAAATTTCAAAATCAAAAAGAAGAAGTTCATATACTTAATTTAAAGTGATTTTAAATTATAAATTAATAAACTTACCTTAAAATTTTTTATTAAATATAAAAAAAAAACTTATTATTAAAAAGAAAAAATCTTTATCTCTTTTTTCTATATAATAAAAATAATTTTATGTAAAATATTTAATAAAACTGTATAAAATTATACAGTTTTATTAAATATTTTATATAGTTTTATTATATTATTTTATATAGTTTATGTTATATAGTTAGTTAGTTAGTTAGTTTAGTTAGTTAGTTATTATGTTATATAGTTGAAAATACTTTTTTTACTTTTCCCAATATTTTTCAAATTTTATTTTAAATATCAATAAAAAAACATCATTTATATAAAAAAAAAAAAAGATTTATCAAAATAAATAACATCTTACTGTTAGATTTTGTTGATTTCTTTTTATCGAAATACCATTTGTTTTTATAAAAATTTTTTGATTTCTTATTATCCATAATTATAAATATAACAAATATATTCGTAAAAAACTATTCATTACAAAATACCTATAATATGTTTTCAATTTTTATTATAATGTCATTAATTGATAATTTAATATTAACACAATATATGATTTATTTCACTTTCAAAATTTATTATTATATAATATATAAATAGGAAACGATTAATATTATTTTTACTATTTTATTAATTGTTTACAAAACACTTTATAAAATAATTTCAATAGAAGTTAGGTTAAGCAAATATCTCTCTAGAAATATTTCTCACTAAAATTTAGATACTTAGTTATTTACTAGTTTAGATACTTTATTACTTAGTTATTTATTTATTTCATTCGATAAGTCGTATCCACAAATATAAATAAAATCACGGATCAAAATCTAGGGAAATTAAATCGATTTACGAATTGTTATTGAACCTGATTTTTCTAGAACTTAGTCACGTGATTTTATTTACATCCAATTCTATCGTTCAATAGTTCGATAAGATATATATTTAATAATAACAAAACAATTTTTCTATAGTTACAAATACTCTTTTAATCTTATTATAATTTAAATATTTCTATAAAGAAATCTTGTAATTAATTAGTAAAATAAAAGTATATGACGGTAATAAATATTGTGTTCAGTTATTTATATATCATATATTAGTAAATTTTGAAAATGAAGTATATATTGTATTAATATTAAGTTATCAATTAATGAAATTTTTATAGAAATTAATAAGAAAATATTTTGATATTTATTAAATGAAATCCAAAAATTTTAACAAATATTTCTTTACTTATGATAAACATATATAATTTATATAATTATATAATATTCATTGCATAAAAAAAAATGAAAAAAAAATTTTTTCCTTAAACATCAAATGTGTTTTTGTTAAACATCAAATGATTAATATATTAAAAAACAAAAAAATAAAAATTGTTTAAATCTAAAAAAAATAATTATTATTTCAGCATTATAATTTGATTTTAATTTATAAATATCTTAAATATGGATAGATATATAATCACAGGAAAAATTGGAAAAGGAGCACAAGGTGTTGTTTTAAAAGCACATGATTTGGAAACAGAAAAAAATGTTGCATTAAAAAAATTATTCTTAAAAAATATTGACAATGGTATATCTACATCTATTATTAGAGAAATAAAAATTTTGCAACAATTAAAACATCTTAATGTATGTTTATTTTAATTATTACATATTGTTAATAAATCTGTTGTATAATGTATTCATTAATTTATTAATATTTTTTTAAGGAAAAAATTTTTTTATTAATATAGAAATAAGAAAATTATAAAAAAAGATTTATTTATTACAGATTATAGAATTATTAGATGCTTTTCCTGCTGGTTTAGATTTTATAATGGTCTTTGAATATATGCCAACAGGATTATGGGAAATAATAAAAGATAATGATATATTATTAACTCCAGTTCAAATAAAAATTTATATAAAGATGATTTTAGAAGGCATTGCATATATACATGGAAAAAATATAATACATAGAGTAAATAATAAATATTATTATAATATATATATAT
>NW_006263548.1:671055-682911 GCF_000469605.1 Apis dorsata | reverse complement strand
ATTATAATTATATAATTATATTATAATATTTATATAATATAATATTATATAATTAATATTATATAATGTAATATTATATAAATTAAAATAATTAGAATTTTCTTTTTTATATTTAAAATCCTATTAAATTATAATAAAAATATTAAAATATTTTTAGGATCTAAAACCTGCTAATTTATTAATAAATGAAAAAGGTATTCTAAAAATTGCTGATTTTGGTTTAGGAAGATTGTTGTGGAAAAATGTAACAAAGCCATATTCACATCAAATTGCCACTAGATGGTACAGAGCACCTGAATTATTATATGGTGCACGATATTATACGTCAGCTATTGATATGTGGTCTATTGGTTGCATTTTTGGTGAATTACTTAATAAATCTCCATTATTTCCTGTAAGATGTAAAATATTTCTATATTCTATTTTTCTATTATATTTTAACATTTTTAAGATTAAATTAATTAATAATTAATGTTAAACTCATAGGGTGAAACAGATATTGAGCAGTTAGCAATTGTTTTAAAATATTTAGGTTCACCTACATCAGAAACCTGGCCAGATTTAAGTATATTACCTGATTATAATAAAATTACATTTCCATATCATAAAGGAATAACTTGGGAAAAAATTATTGAAGATTCTGAACCAGAAGCTATTGATTTAATTAGTAAAATACTTATTTATAATTCCTCAAAACGCTTATCAGCTAGTGAAGTATGTTACATTAAAATAATTAAAATAACTAGCAATTAAAATATATAATAATAAATAAAAATTTTTTTATTTCAGGCACTACGTCATATATACTTTCATGTTAAACCTTATACTTCTTCAAAATATTTGATAAAACCACAAACTAATCATCGTTATCAAATAAGACAAAAAGAAATTAATACAAATATTCAACCTACTATACTATTTAAAAATCTATTAAATATCACAATAAATATTTAATTTAATAAAAAATGTATAGAAATACATATTATATATAAATAAAAATCTAAAAGAAAAGCTAAGTTTGACTATATTTTATATATGCAAAACAATGATGTATTTACAAATAAATTTACAAGTTTTTATAACTTTTAAATTAATATATAACAATAATATTTTTAACTAATAATAATAAATATTTTTAACTACAAATTACTAACAAATTAATATAAAAATATAAATATAAACAAAAAAATGTTTATTATGAATAATTGTTTCTTATTTTATTTATTTTTATAAAATGCAAGAAATCTTTTAAAAACATCACTATTATAATCTTTAAGACAAGGCTGTCCTTTTTCATATTGAGCTTCTTCATATAATTTTATTGATGGTTCTGACCACCAAAAATTTTTTATTCCTTCTTTACCATCAATATCTAAGGTATTAAGTTGATATACAGAGAAATGAAAGTTTTGTCCATCTGATTGAACACATTGCACAACAATGGGTTCAGGTAATTTTTTCACATTTAATCCAAATCTTTGTTGCGCACAAGTTGCTGCTACAGTAAATGATTTTATCATAGAACGTGCATGAATTTGATCTTCCGTGACTGGCATTTCAGTTAAATTTCTAACTTCCTCTGGATTATTATTTATAAAAATAGTATGAACATTCATAAATGGTGATTCCATAATAATTGCTATAATATTAATATATATTTTTTAAGTATTTTTTAAGTATAATGTAGAAATATTATATCAAATTTCTACTTACGATATAGATTTTCATTATCAAAAATATCTAATTTAGATAAACCAATGGTATAATGTAATGGATAAATATCAGGTAAATCAAATTCATTATTCATATTTACATCTTCTATCGGTGTCAAAGGTATTAAAGATGTCATCATTATATCCATTTTTAAAGAAAATTTTATGAAATAATTTTCTTTCTCTAAAAGATAAGTTATCAATAAACGATTATTATATTACTAGAGTATTTTATTAAAAATAATAAATATATTAGAAATATATTAAAATAATTAGAAATAAAATATATAAATATATTAGAAATACTAATATATATATACTAAAATATGCAAAATTTTCCTAAATTTTTATTAAAGTTTTAAATACTAAAATTGAAAATTATATAACAATATATAAATATGAATGTTTCAATATACAAAAATATAATATTTCTTAATCTTAACAAATTAATGTTATTTATTTCTTTAATAATTCACATACCTAAACACATAGATAAAAGTCCATCATGCACTATTGATTTGTTTTGTGCATCATTTAATCCACATAATGATTCACAAAGTTGTAAAAACTTTTTTGATAAATTATGCCTACAATACATACATCACTTTAAAATTAAAATTAGAAAAATATAAGGTCAATATAATTATATAAAAATTTATTATTTTATATTATTATTATTATTATTATTGATTTTATATTATTAATCTATATTATTAATATAATATATATATTATGGTTATTAATATAATATTACAAAGATTTGGATTAAATGTGAAAAAATTACCTGAACCTATTGTTGTGCAATGTGTTCAGTCAGATAGACAAAATTTTCATCTCTTTGTATATCAACTCAACCTTAGATATTTATATTATATATTATATTAATTATATTATAATATATATATTATATATATTATATATATCATTATATATTATATATTATATTATATTAACAACCATAATTATATATAATAAAAATTGATATTTACATTTTTCTTGTTGTAGTTATACCATATACTCTTGGAAATACCCAAGCAGGTCGATCAGGATCCTTTAATCGTGGTAATTTTATTTGCTGTGCATCATATATTACAGATGTATAAACAAATCTGAATAAAATGATTTTTAAAATGAATTAGCATTTATACACATCAATTATATTAATTTTAATAAAATTATAAAGCAATGTTATATGTTTAATATAATCTTTATATTACTTTATAATCTTTATATAATACCTTTTTAATAAATTATTTATATTATCTGGAATTTCAGTAATCAAATTTTGTATTTTTTTTGGCAATTCATCATCAATTTTTAATGTTTTTGTTAATAAACATGCTTGTGACACTCCTTCTTGTAAAACATTATAATCTTCAAATATCAAATAATTTGTATCTTTCAATTCAAGATTTATATTATTCAATTTAATTGAATTTTCAATTCTAATATAAAAAAAATAAATAACATTATTTATAATTAATTATTTATAAAGTTTCATTAATTTCATTATTAAAAATTAAAAAAGCATTTATAAACTTCAAATAAGGTTATTAAATTTATTTGTTTTTTATTATAAGAATTAATAAATAAATATTAAAACTATTAATATTAAAGCTATAATATAAAATAAGAAAAGAATATTACATTTTGTGTTTATATTGATTTTGTTTTAATATAAATTTTGTAGCATCTTCAATTGGAAAATTCATAGATCTTAAAATATTTTCTGTTTTAGTCATTAATATAGATCTCTCTCGTTGATGCTGCCATAAATATCTTATTGCTTTACCTATATGATGTTTATATAAAAATTGTGTGAATTTCATTATAATTTACCTAAAAAAAGAATTTAATTAAATAATTAAAATTTTATTCTTTAAAAATATTTTACATTACTTTTTTATATCATTTATCTTACTAATATTGTTATTAGGTTAAGTAACATTATTATTTTTTTAAGATAAAAAATATGTAGTATTATATTATAACTATTCAGTATTACTTTCAAAATCTCTTCAATTAAAAAATATTAATTTTAAATTTATATTAATTATATTTTAATTATTTTTATATATGATAATATTTACTTCAATAAATCTTGATTACAGTTAATATGACATTATACAATATTCTACAAAAATTATATATTCTAATTCTAATTCTAATAAGAATTAATATTAATAATATATATATATATTATAAATATCAGATTATCAAATAAATAATTTTAGAAAGATCAATTTTTTAAAAAAAAGTAAAATATATATTACTGCAATACTATAAGACTCTCAATACTAGCAAAAGCGATGTTGCCAAGTTAATTATCATGGCTTATATTTAAATAAATCATGATAAAAAAAAATTAATATTTTAATATTGAAGAATATAAAATACAAACAGATATCTTAATATCTTAATTCTTTTTGTATATATTATGTATTTTTTTTTTCAGTTTTCAATAATTTAATAATAAATATTATTATAAAATTAATATTATTAAAATCTGTTATTAAATATTAATTAACTTAAATAATTTAATATTACAAACAATTTTGTTATATTAATACAAATATCCATTTTATTTTTATTTCAATAAAAATTTTAATGACATAACAAAATTAATATATTACATAGTAATAATAAGTTTTTAGTTATATAGTAATAATAAGTTATAATATATATAAGAATGCATAATTTTAATTATATTATATTTTATTTGTATATTATTAAATATTTTAATTTAATAGTAAATAAATATTTTAATTTTATGAAAAATCATATTAATAAATTTATATTTTATATTTATATCTAGGGAAATAAAAATAGAGTCTTAATATAGTTAGCATTTTCTGTGAGATAAATACATAACATATGCGCGCGCATACATCCTATGCTTTTATAGTGATTTGCATATTATAAAAGGTTCCTACCTTTGATGTGTGAAAAGATGGTGACCTACTGATAACGAAGTTCTGTGATAAAAATTGTGAATGTGAAGACGTTTTATCGTATAAACATTAATAGCCTTAAAAATAGGCAATGTATTGGAATTGGATACATTTTCAAGAATTCATAATAAATACATCTGTATGTATTATGTAATTATTTGAATATTTTAATTCCATCATTTAGAAAGAGAATATCAATAGCAATAGTGTTTTTAGTACATGAAAGCCATCAACTTTTTTAAACCGTATTGCTTTATACAGTATTGTAATGTATGTATTTATCATTAATTGATTACATTAAATATTAAATATAAGTTTACTCTTTTATGCAATTTTGCTTTATTATTATACAAAATATTATAATGTCTGAAATAATTTTTTATTTCGTTTATTTATACAATGATGTAATATAGTTTAATTACTAATCTAGCTTAAATACTTCTTTTGTTTTACCATAGTGATAATTGTTTTTCAGAATATTTTTTAATTATTTTATATAATTTTATAATTTTTATTAATAGATGTATGTATACAATACAATAAAAATATTTTTGTTTAACTCAATTCATTAAAACTTTACTTTTAAAACGTTATTTAAAACTTCATTTCAGATGAAATTTATATATAAATAGTAAAAAAAATTATGAATTTTCAAAAAATATATTAAATTTTACTAAATTGTATACAATGTCTCATTGTGACGAAGAAGTGGCATCATCTGGTTTTCACCAATTGAGTATTACAAGTAAGTTTTAATTTATTTTTAAAATATATATAAATTTCATGTCATTATTATTATTATATATTATATATTTATTTTATTTTATACATTATATATATATATATTATGTATGTATATACACATATGATATACATATGATATACATATGATATATGAATCAATATTTAAATTTATAACTATTATTTTATTTATTTTGACAAACATAACATATTATTTAATAAGTAAATATTAAATATAATAACTATTAGAAAAATAAATTAGAAAAATAATAATTTATTAGAAAAATAAATTAGAAAAATAATAATTTATTAGAAAAATAAATTAGGTAATATTATTATTATATGCAAATAATATATAATATTAAGATAACAATTTATTATTTTAGTTGAAGGTGCTATATTAAGAAGTTCTACATTTTTAAAGCCTAATCCTTACATAGAATTTTCTGTTGATGATAAAAGTCCTCGAAAAACAGAAGTTTCGAAATCTACATATCAACCAAAATGGAACGAAGAATTTACAATACTTGTAACTCCACATTCTCAATTACATTTTCGATTATTAGATCATAGTACTTTCCGAAAAGATACTTTAATAGGAGAAAAAAAAATAAGTCTCTCTCAAGTATTATCTCATTATAATGGAAAATTAGAAAATATGGAAGTAACATTTGACTTAATGAGTGAAAATAAACATGATTCTCAATTATGTAAAGTTGGAGAATTAATAACAGTATTTGATGGATTAAGAATCAATATGCCAAATACATCATCAAGCATTAATGAATCACCATCATGTCAAACACAATCTGCCTGCATAGCTTTTGATGGTAAGAAATTAAGATTAGATATTTAATTTTTTATAATTTTGATATATTTTATATATAAATAATATAAAACTGTTTTCAATTTAAAATTACAAACAATATTTTAGGTGTTTCAAATAATGATGCTATTAGTAATAGTAGCATTCTTAATGGAGGGATTCGAGCACGTATGAGATTACATGAAGCTAAACATGTTGCATCATCTAATTTTCATGGAACATTGTCAAATATTTATCAAAACTCTACTTATAATAGTGGAAGTGAGCAAACTAATACTAATAAAAATAATGAACAAATTGAACCTGTTGCATCGAATTCTTTATCAAATGGACATGTAATATCGCCTGCAGATAAATCTATTGTATCTTTATCAGGACGTTTTGCCGCATCTTTGCCAGATCGTCAAACGTCTCGAATAGAGCATGTATCAACATCTGGTATAGATGGTATAAGAGTTGGTTCATGTACAGAACAATTTCCAAAAGTTTCTGCCTCAGAAAGTCGTAATATTTCCCAAATTGAACAATCAACAATATTGTCTGGAACAGTTGGAATATCTAGATCAGATCAATTAACTACTAATACAGACATATGTTCACATAATAGAACAGAACAATCTCTTTCTAATGAACGTAACATTCGAACAGAACAATCAGTAACTAGTTCTCTTTCAGATAGTTATGGAAATATGAGAACAGATCAAGATACTCCTTTAATGGATGGATTTATAGTTTCTAGAGTAGATCAATTTAGAAATCCTGTTTTAACTGATAATCAAGGACATTCTCAGACAGAGCAATCTGTAGTATTTACTTTACCAGATGGTTCTCATTTAGAACAACCTACAGTGTTTCTTATGACAGATAATCGTGGAATAACACGTTCAGATCAATCTTCAATATTATCCACGGGTGAAGCACGTAGAACTACTCATAATGAACAATATACAAATCCTACAACTATACGCTCAAATCCTCGAGTAGTACAACGGGTAGCTTCATTGTCAGGATCAACTAATATGTTGCCTGGACAATCAACTCAATCTGGATCTTCAATTGTACTTGCTGAAATTGATCCTACAAATCATTCTGAAGAGCCATTACCTCCTGGTTGGGAAATGAGATATGATATTTATGGAAGAAGGTTATTTATTTTAAAAAAATAATTTAATTTTTACATTTTTCTTAAGAAATGTATAAAATATATATATATTTTTAATACTTTATTTTTATTATTATTTTTAATTAGGTATTATGTTGATCATAAGACACGAAGTACTTCTTGGGAAAGACCACAACCTTTACCACCAGGTTGGGAAGTTCGAAGAGATCCCAGAGGCAGAATTTATTATGTAGATCATAATACAAGAACCACAACATGGCAAAGACCAAATACAGAAAGATTACAACATTTTCAGCATTGGCAAGGTGAAAGACAGCATGTGGTACAACAAGGAAACCAACGATTTCTCTATCCTCAAGTAATAAATAATTATAATATAATAATTTTATTTATATTTATATTTCATTTCTAGTTTTTAAAATATAAATATTTAACATCTTAGTTTAGAAATTTAATATATATTTACAGGCACATGGAAATCAAACTGTTATAGCAGGACCCTCAACATCATCTATGGTTGATGATGATGATACTCTAGGACCATTACCTGCTGGATGGGAAAGACGTAAACAGCCAGAAGGAAGAGTTTATTATGTAAATCATAAAAATCGTACAACACAATGGGAAGATCCAAGAACACAAGGACAAGAAACTGGAATTGATGAACCACCATTACCAGATGGCTGGGAAATACGATTAACTGAAGATGGAGTTCGATATTTTGTAGATCATAATACGAGGACAACTACATTTCAAGATCCAAGACCTGGTGCACCTAAAGGGTTTGTATATTTTCTTTTAAATCATTCTTAAATATATATATATATATTTTTTTATGCTACTTATTATTATCTCGTTATTTAGTCCAAAAGGTGTTTATCGTGTACCAAGAGCATATGAAAGATCATTTCGATGGAAATTATCACAATTTCGCTTTTTATGTCAGACCAATGCATTACCGAATCATATAAAAATTAGTGTTAATCGACAAACATTGTTTGAAGATTCCTATCATCAGATAATGAATGCTGAAGCTTTTGCACTAAGACGCAGATTATATATAATATTTAAAGGAGAAGAAGGTTTAGATTATGGAGGTGTATCAAGGTAAGAATTAATTATTCTAATTAAAAATTATTTTAAAAAAATAAAAATGAATTAAATATTAATTTTGATTTTAGAGAATGGTTTTTCTTATTAAGTCATGAAGTGTTAAATCCAATGTATTGTTTATTTGAATATGCCAATAAGAGTAATTATAGTTTACAAATTAATCCAGCATCTTATGTTAATCCTGATCATTTACAATATTTCAAATTTATTGGAAGATTTATAGCAATGGTATGATAATTTTTATTTTCTTCATAATATATTTTTAATAAAATCAATAAAATTAATATATATTTTTATATAAAGGCTCTTTATCATGGACGTTTTATCTATAGTGGATTCACTATGCCATTTTATAAACGTATGTTAAATAAAAAATTAATTATGAAAGATATAGAATCTATTGATCCAGAATTCTATAAATCTCTTGTATGGATAAAAGAAAATAATATTGATGAATGTGGCCTCGAATTATATTATAGTGTAGATTTTGAAATTCTTGGCCAAGTAATACATCATGAATTAAAAGAAGGTGGTGACAAAATTAGAGTTATTGAAGAAAATAAAGAAGAATATATTAGGTATAACAAACATTAAATTAATATTTTGTATGTTAAAGAATAATTTATTTATTAATTTTTATTATATAAGGTTAATGACAGAATGGAGAATGACAAGAGGTATAGAGGACCAAACTAAAGCATTTTTAGAAGGTTTTAATTCTGTTGTACCATTAGAATGGTTAAAATATTTTGATGAACGTGAATTAGAACTTATGCTTTGTGGTATGCAAGAAATAGATGTAGAAGATTGGCAACGCAATACAATTTATAGACATTATACACGAAATAGCAAACAAATTTTATGGTTCTGGCAGGTTTGTTATTATATATGTAATACATAATAATAATTATATATGTAAAAAATTATTCTATATATTCTATATGTCAGATTTATTATATTTATATATTTTATATTCAGTTCGTGAATAGAACAGATAGCGAAAAACGAGCTCGACTTTTACAATTTGTAACGGGTACTTGTCGAGTACCTGTTGGAGGATTTGCAGAATTAATGGGTAAATAATAAATACTAATAATTAAATGAATTTTAAATAATTTAAATGAAATTAAATTCAAATTATTTAAATTTAAAATTACATTTTTTTAGGAAGCAATGGTCCTCAAAGATTTTGTATAGAGAAAGTAGGAAAAGATACATGGTTACCTAGATCACATACATGCTTCAATAGATTGGATTTACCACCATATAAAAGTTATGATCAACTAGTAGAAAAATTAAATTATGCAATTGAAGAAACAGAAGGTTTTGGCCAAGAATAATTAAATACTTAAATATAATATACCACTATGTATGAGAAGTGATGAAAACAAGTTTAGTGTAGTACAAGATTTTATGATTTGATTTATCTTGTTTACAATAACAAGATAAAATTGTTAAGTAAGAATTTTTTTTAAATTAATGAATTAAAAATGTTTTGTATTAAACTTTTATAAGAAATTCTGATATTAATTTTAATTGAAAATTTATTTCAAAGCATACTTCTTTATTTTATATATATATATAATATATATATATATATTACAATTATATCTAAATATGTAAAATTCGTAGAAAATATCAATGAAGTGCACAGAAAATATTTAAAAAATTGTATATATTTACAAAGTAAAACTTATACAATTAATAAATCATAGAAATAATAAAATAAAAGCAAAGATGCCAAAATAATTATCTTATAATTGATTTTTTTTAAGATTAATCTTATCTAATTTTACTTCATTATGTTTCATTAATAATTATAATGAAATAAATCATGTTTTAATTGCTGTTTATTATTGATGCTTTCTACGATACTTAATATTCCCTAATAAAGGGCTTGAAAATTATAATAAGTGCTGTACATATTAAGCTATAAATATATTGTATTTTATGTGACAAATCAATAATAACGATTTCATGTTTTGTCCTAAGAAGATATAAAAAATTACATTAAAAACTTTGTAGATAGATTGAAAAATGAAAAATGGAAAATAGATTTAAAAATGGTTTTTTGTATGAAACTAAATAATTTATACAATTTTTATCATATAAATTTATAAAAATATAACATAATATATGATTTTTATATTATATTTTTAGTTGATTTTTTTATTATTTGAAATATTATAAACAAAATTTTTTTATTATTTGAAATATTATAAACAAAAAAAAATAGTAGCTTTTGTTATAAAAATCATGTTGCAAAATATTTGTAAATTATTAGCATTTATTATTTAATATTCGTGATAAATGAAATTCATTTGATAATAAATATCAGCATTTCTTTTTTTATTATTTCTATAACTATTTCTATTATCATATTGTGAATTATATGATTAAAATTTTAAAAATTTTCATTATTTATAGCTATTATATAAAATTTCATATTATTTGTTCTCATTTTTAAATATTTTATCTCTTTCAATTTAAATTTTGCTCCTTTACTTTTTTTTTGCGTAAATAAATAAATACCTATCTTGATTTTTTTGTAATTTTATAGCATTAACTTCTAAATAAAAAGTGTTATATTATCAGATTTAATTAAATTTTATATAATATTTTAAATACATTATATATTTGATATAGCAATGTCATTTTTCCGAGAATCTATTATTCATTTCAAATCAATTGGAAATTTTTAATATTATAAATACTATTATTATTGAATCATCATTAAAGTATTTGATATTTTTTTCATAAAATTTAAAATAAATTTAAATTAATTTTTTTAAATTTGAGTTTTTATATTGTTTGAAATAATGACTTAGGATTATAAACATGAAATTTATTAATATTTTTAATAATAATTTGTGTGTGCATATATATGCTCATATATGTATAAATAAATTGTAATTAATGTAAGAAATAATTAATACATTTAATAAAATGCATGCAAAAATATAAAATATATACATGTGTACACACAAATTATATTCATGAAATGTATATTTTGACAGTAATATAATAAAATATATATATATATATATATGTGAAAAAATTTATAATATAAAAATCAATTTGCTTATGTATTGGTTAATTAGTTAAAAATGAATATAAATATTTGTAAAATAACTTCTGTATAATGCATATTCTAAGTTTTGTAATTCAGTATATACAAAGTATACTATAGTATAACTATATATATAACTATATATATGAAAGTATTTACTATTTTTTTCTTAAGAATATTCATATGTAAATTTTTGAATGAATATGTATTTTATTTTCTATTATTTTTATTATTTCAATATAATAATAAATATCTATTATTTATTATGTATAATTTGATAGGTTGTTTTTTTATTATAGTAATTTTTATATTATTATAAT
>NW_006263548.1:667213-670808 GCF_000469605.1 Apis dorsata | reverse complement strand
TCGTTCATAAAATAAGATAAAAAGTTTTATAAAGAATTTTTTAGTTAAATTTAATAATTTTTTTAACTAAATTTAATTTTATTTTTTATTTTTTAAATTATATTTATTATTTAAATTATATATTTTTTATATATTCTAGATATCAAAATTGTTCATAATTTTTTTTACGATTTAACAGATGAAAATATAAAATATAAAAACAAATTACTTCATTTAAATATAAATTAAAGTATGAATCATAGACATTGATATTCAAATAAGGTAAGTAGAAATTACACATATTTTGTCATGCCAACTAACTTCATAATGATGATTCATATATATGAATTCATATTGTGTATATGTAAATATGTAAATGATAAAGAACAAATAATATGTAAATATTAAAAAAAGTATATCGATAATTTGTATTTATATAATATACTTATATATTATATAATTAATTATAATGTTATTATTACATTCAATAAAACAATATTTATCATAACATTTATTTATATTATACATTATAAATTAACAATTTAAATCAACTTAATAACTTAAAAGTTAAAAAATTATTTGCTAAACTTAATCTTAATTAAAATTAATTAACTAAAATTAATTTAATTAAAATTATTAAATTAAGATATTGATCTTATGAAATATTGCATATATTATTTTTCTTGGAAAATTTGTATATAAAAAAACATATATAGAATATAAAATACTTTTGTTTCTGCATATAAAATTAAAACATAAAAAAAAGAGAAATTATTTTTTATCACTATATGCATTATTAACTCATAATTATCTTACAAACACTTAAATAGATATACATATTTATACATAGAATGAATTTATATATTGAAATAATTTTATTACATATTATGTAAATTAAATTAATTTATATTTTTGTTTAACAATAATACCATACATGTTATTATCATTTACTATATTTTTATTATAATCATTTTTACTATAGAAAATTACTATTTAAATTTTATTTAATTTTATCATAATTTTGGATTAGGTTTAAAAAATTTATCCCAAGAAAAGAAATTTAAATCACTATCGAGAAAATTATTATTTTCATTTGATGATAATTTCTTTTTTCCAAATAAATCACCTGAAATTTATATAATTATATATAATTTTTTAAATAAAAATTAATTAATGAAATTAAAAACAATTTTTTGAAAAATTATATAAATTTTAATATATTAATGAGCATAATATTTTTTTTATAAATAAGTTAATATATTTTTATAAAAAAAAAATATAATTTAGAAAATATTTTTTAATTCTGTAAATCTTATTATAAGTTATAAATATAAGTAATAATATAAATATTATTTGTCTCTTCAATGTTTCAAAATTTTGTAAATTCCGGATTTAATCATTAAAAAAAATAATTTCAATAACATGTAATTTTTTTTTTTAAATTTTTAATTAATTAAAGTATCCTAAAATTGTAACAAATTGAAACAAAATTAAAACAAATTGAAAAAAGTGTTCCAATGAACATATAATCTAATCATCTAATAATATTAAAGTGATATATTTTATAATTATTAATAAAAGTAAATATAAAATTAAATAAATTTTTTTATTAGAAAATATAGTTAATTGAAACAAAAATTTGTATTATTTTCCTGAATCTTTCATAAATTTATTACTTACATTCATTTACATCACAAAATTCTTCTGTTTTTATTTCTACTCCATTTTTATCTATTTTTGTAACAATAGTGTGAATTTTATCACCAATTTGCTGTGATATCATAGTTTCTTCATTTCCTTCATAATCTTTAATAATTTGTTTTTGTTCTATTGTTCCATCAGCTTTACGAATATATTCTTTCCTCATGGATTTTCCAAATATGCGAGGACGTGATATTTCAAATTTTGATTTGTCATGTTCATCCCAAATATTGGAAAAATTATCTACAGTAATCCTATTGAAATTAACAAAATTTTTTTTCAATATTTATAAATATTACATTCAATAATTTTTTAAAATAATTAAATGAATTATAATTTAACTTATTTTATTAAATTTAATTACTAACTTTCCATCTAAATCTGTATCTAATTTTAATCCAGTCTGATTATTATTTGGTTTTAACATTTTATCACGTAAATTTTCTCTTTGTGAAGGAGCATTTAAAGGTCCAAATAGAAATACATTTGTATTTGCATCATTATCTAAAAAAATTTTTTAAATATTTTTATAATTATTTTTAAAATTAATATAATTAATAATTATTTTTAAAATAATATTTATAATTATATATGAATTAAAAACAATATATTGATATCCATTATTAAATCCATACCTTCATTATGAAATCCATAAATAAAATTCATCATTATATTCTCAATCTGAGATTCAAAGTATCTTGNTATTTATTATTTATTATTATTTATATTATTATTTATTATTATTATTTAAAGTGAAACAAAATTTTATAAATATATGTTTATGTTTTGCAATATATCTTTAGTTTGCTCATATCAAAAATTTATTAATATTATATTAAAATAATACAAATAGATTTTTAAAAATATTAATTAAACAATGAACAAATAATAAATCTTTATAAAATGTAAAATAAAATTTACCTCGGATTATCATAAACATCAATTTGCCATATTGAATTTCCAAAATTGTCTCCATTATAATTATCTTCACAATCAGTAAATCTGAAATATTCAATTAAAATAAAAAAAATTGAAAAATTCAATTAAAATAAAAAAATATAATATATTCGATTATATCATAAAAAATGAATAAAAATAAGTAATAATGGAATCACACAACCCGCAGAATCGGATTGTAATAATGCAATCGACAATTATACATATTTATTTACATTTTTTACCTTTTATTAAATTTATCCGAATTGTTTCCGCCAAATATATTGCGGATGAAATTCCAAAACTCCATTTCTTACAATTCTAATCTCTTTACTTAATGAAAAGGAGCTTACATCATATTTTTGAATATTCTCGAACTATAGCAATGGACTGTGTTCAACAAGACAACTCACTAGATATAAATAAATTAAAAAACGTGACAATTAGATACAATTTCAGTTATTGGTTGATGAATTATCGATATTAAAATCTTTACATATTTAAAATATGTCGATATTAACTATAATAGTATTATTTATTTTATTTTAATAAAGATAAATTATATTTATGAACTTTTTTCTCGAATTATTTATCGAATCAAAAAATCATACTTTTTCTTGTCTAAATTTAGAATATATATTAAAATATGTATTTAATATTTATTAAATATTTTATGTAAATTGAATAGTTTTAATTTCTTTTAAGAATAATTGAATAGATTTAATTTCTTTCTACATTTTGATCATGTGACTTTATTTACATTTAATGATTTATCTCATTGACAGAATATTATATTTTTTAATTTGAAGATAGTCATATAAGATATAAGTTATGGTTAGAATAAATTTAGCAATAATATTATTTCATTTCGATAGACATTTACTATAAGTTACTATTTTCGGATTCCCGCGATTTTATAAAATATTTGCTCATAATAATATATATAATGATAATAAATAACATAAAAAGATTATAATAG
>NW_006263548.1:664347-665325 GCF_000469605.1 Apis dorsata | reverse complement strand
AGATAATATTATTCTATTATAAATTGTTTATATAATGTATAACATTTTTATATAAAAATTTTATAAAATAAATTAAAACTTATAATTGTATTATAATATAATTGTAATTAATATAAGTTAATTATAATATAATTATAATGTTACTTTGTAAATGATTTAGAACTTTTCTTATTTTCTTTGAATTGTTCATACTGCTCATTTCATTGAATATTTATGTATTTTTTTTTATATATTAAAAATTTTATTTCATTTTGATTAACTTATATGCTTTGATTATTATATATATATATCATTTTTTAAAAGAATATTTTAAATTTATTTTGCAATAATATTTTCTTAATTAATGTAAATATTTTAAATTCAAATTTATCTGAAATAAAGATATTTTTTTTATCATTTTAAATTACTATATAACTTACTATATATTATTATTACTTATAGTTACATTATTTATACATTATTTATTTACAATTTTTAATAGGTTATGTATATTTTGTTTAATTTCTTTAAAAATATATTAATTATATTTCGCCAATTTTTATTATGTATATTAAAATAGAATTCCAGATACTTGCTAGTAAAAGCGATGTTGCCAAGCTTAATATCACGATTTGTATCCAAAGAAATAGCCTATGTCTATCATATAATAATTTCATAGAAAGGTAACCATTTTGAAGTGAAATAATTTTTATAATTTGAGATTTATTAATTGCAATTTATAAATAATATTATATTATTCTTTTTATAGCAATATATAAGATATATAAAATTAAATCTTTTAAAGTCATCAATATATTTAATTAAATTTTTTTATCTTTTTCTCTCTCTTTCTCTCTTATACATACTTATATATATATATATATATATATATATCGAAAAATATATCATTTGCATGTAATAAATAACTATTTAAAATCAATTTAAACATCTGAATTATCACAATTTCTCAATAATATGTTATTATATAAATTTATGTAA
>NW_006263548.1:658328-664251 GCF_000469605.1 Apis dorsata | reverse complement strand
TATATATATATATAAAACATATTTTAATTTAACATGTAACAAATCAATATAATTGTGCAATATGTTTATAAAATAATTAAATGAAATTATCTTATTAAACAAATTAAAGAAGAATTACAAGATAAAAAAAGTTCTATTCTACAATTTTAATATTAGATTAAGATTTTTATAATATATAATAAATTATATATTTTATAAATTATAAAATTATTAATATATATATAATTCTAATATACATATATTTTTTTACGTATTAAAAATTTCTCATTCTTATATTAATCACTTTTGTTTTAGATGAAAAGAAACTTCAATATGATAAAATACAAAATATATAACATAGAATTGTTTTATTAAACAAAATTAATATTTTAATAATTAAACAATGAATAATATTTCTGGACAATTTCGAAAAACAATATGGGATCCATTTCTTATTATATCTCAAATAATTGCTATTCAAACAGTGATGTATTTTTGTCTTGGATTATGGATTTGGATTGTTGCATCATATATAGGATCCACAAAATCATTAGATTATGTTTTCCATTATAAAGAAATCCATGTTAGAGATTTTGCTGGTCAATTTATTATAATTATTTTTATTTTAAATGCATTGATTGGAGCAATTGCATTATGGTGGCTAGTACAAAGAACAAAACAATGTATGGATTTTGCATGTACAGCACATTTAATACATTTATTATGCTGTTGGGCATATAATGCAAGTTTTCCATCAACTTTTAGTTGGTGGTGTTTAAATATTATATCTTTAAGTATAATGTGTGTTTGTGGTGAATTCCTCTGTATGAAAACTGAATTGCAAGCAATACCATTAAGTATGAACAGCCAAAAAACAGCTTTGTAAAAATTTATTACCAAAGTCAAATTTTGTTTAGAAAATTTATTATTGTTCCACAAATTAGAAAGTTTAAAATATATAAATAAAAGAGATTTTATCCTATATACATATTTCTATTTATTACCATAAATATACATAAAATAAATTAATAATTTACAATTTAACTATGTATATGTGTATATATTGTATTTATTTAATGATCTTCTTTATAAAAGCGTAAACCACAATATCCACAAGTATGATTACCAGGTTTATCCTAAAATATGTAAAAATAAAATTATGAAATATTCTTTAAATAGTATTATAATACTATAATAATTTATACCAGATTAATATAAACTTTTGGATGTCCTAGAGGTCCACCACCTCCATCACATGCCACAATTTTTTCTTTTGCTGATGTAGGAGAAACTTCTGCTATCAATTTTATGGCCCAATTATCATTAATCTCTTTTGGTCTATTTACAAATCGTATATTGCGATAATCATCTTCATCATATATCTATTAAAAAAATAAATAATATTTATTAAAATAAATAATATAGGTTACAAAAAATTACACAAATAAATATAAATATTTTTTTACAATTTTAATTTTACCTGACCAGTATGAGTAACTTTTTTAGCAGATTTTGAAGTTATATCGTGTACATTTCTCATTATTAATCCTATGGTATTAATTTTATATTTTCTATTGGAAGTTTTAAAAAATTCCATGATCTTCGTACTCGCCATTTTTTTTTGTTTTTTTTTAATTCTTCGAGATGTCGCGGCATGTAGATTTTCAATCAAAAAAAAATATAGTACATATACAGGATATCTTAAAAATTTGATAATGCAAATATTAATTGAAGATTCCTGAAGTAATTTTCCTTTAAAAAAATTTTTATTATAGTTTTGTTACGAATTATTAATAAAAAACATTAGCCAATCACGGAGCGTAGTACTAGACTAATCAAGTCATAGTTGAATACTATCGATTAAGCACAAACTTCAAACAATATGTATCGAAAAAAATCTTTAAATATAACAAATATTTTTTTATTAAAAAAAATTATATCAAATTACATCTCATTTAAAAATAATAAATAAACTAATTAATTGTTATTATAAATTTAAACTCAAAAATTTAAGTTTTATATAGTTTTTATTTACGATTTTTCATCTTAAAAAAATTTTACTATATAAAATAAATTTATATAATTTTTAAACATAAATATATGATTAAAAATTTGTAATTTTTTCATAAAAAAAGAATATTTATATTTATAATCATAATAATTTTTAATAAAACAAAATAATTTTAAATTTGTTATATTTAAAAAAATATATATTAAATAGGAAAATTATTTATTTTCTAATAAATGAAATTAATATCATTAAATGATTTAGTTTCAAAATATTTTATTTGTAGTACAATACAACTGTACAAAGATGATACATAGACCAATAAATTGATCCATTGTGATCCTTAAGCTTAATCAAATAAGCCTGTAAAAAAAAAAATTTATAAAGTCAAATTTTCTTGTTTATAATACAATATAATACATTATTATAATATTCTCATTTTTGTAATATCATCAGACATATCAATAGCTAATACATAATAATAATCATTGAATGTAAAAATTATAAAAATCTGTAAGAATATTAATACTATATTGTTTAAAATATATTACGTACCAAAGCCCATATCATCATCTGATTCTGGTTCAGGTTCTTCTTTTTTCTTTTCTTCTTTAGCAGGTGCACTTTCTGTACTTGCAGGTGCAGCTGCTGCTGGTGCTTTAAAAAATAAATAATTTTATTATATAAAAATTCAATATAATTATATGATCTATGTAAAACAATAATGAAATTATTATTTATCATTGTCGTATATAGAAATATTAATCACATTTTTAAATATGATTTTCAGAACTTTCTATTTCTTTTTCTATTTCCTCTTTTGCTGACCGCACTAAAATAAATGATTATAGAACGGTGGATGAAGAGGATATATTTCTTTTAATAATAAATGAATAAATAAATATATGTATTTAATTAAGTAATTTTATATATTATATAGTGAAAACTTAAAAAAAATAATAATAAATATATTTCATCTTAAAAAAAATTTTATATAACAAAAATATTTAAGTAATATTAAATGTTAATATACCTGCTGTTGGTGCTTTTCCAACTCCTGATCCAATATTTGTTATAAGTTCTTTTATATTAACTCCTTCTAAAGCTTTGGCAAATAATCCTGGCCAATAAGATTCCACATCAACATTAGCAGCTTTTAAAATTGTTTGAATTTTTTCTCCCTATAAAAATTGATATTTTTTGCTATTAGATATATTTTAATTATAATTATATTATATTAAAAATATATAAGTAACATATTACATATATATATATATTTTTAATTTTATTAATAATAAAATAAAAATAATATTTTAATTTTCATGAGTTCATCAAATGATTAACTTTAATAAGATAAATAAATTGGATTTCTAAAAACTAAAATTGAGGAATTTATAAATAATCAGTTTGACTTTTAAACATTTAATTTATATTAAAAAATCAAAATCCATGAGTGATACTTACGGTTACAGCAACATCGTCATCAACAAGAATTAGTGTTGAATAAACGCAAGCAAGTTCAGCTTTCTTATTCATGTTTGTCACTTGTATAAAATATATTGAAGCTGGATGGAATGATAAAACGGTGCAAGTCGCTGATATAGCCTTAGCTCAAGAAAAGAGAACAAGCACCCGACATTCGCTTGATCCAGCTAAAAGGAAAGAGAAACGAGTTCAAAGGAAGTCACGTGATATTTTAGGGACTACTTTCAATTAATTACTAAATAAAAATAACATAATCTTATTGGTTAATTTGATAACTAAACGAAATATTTTTTAACATAAAAAATTGTATTAAAATTATTTATTATTATTAATATGTAGCATTATTATTATATATACATATAAATATTATTATCATATGTATTATAATTATTGTGTATCTGTAATATCATATTCTCATGAGAATGCAATAAAAGTATTATAATAAGTATTTGAAATAATTTTTATATCTAATGCTAATATTCGAATGATTTTATTAGTAAAATTAACGATTCTATTAATATAATTATTAGATAAAATTTAATATTTTAAATAAATAATTTCAAGAATGATACATGAAATATTATTTTATATTATTGCGAATATTCATGAAAATTAGAAGAGGGCGCCACATATTGATAAATTTATTTAATAAGTAATGCTTATATACTCAACGTTCTTCGAAAAGTACAGATCGATTAGTGGATCATATACGCAATTGAGGTAGTTCAGTGTTTTTACGAACGTTAGTTGAAGTATTTTCACTTGGAAGGGTGCGTGTCAAAGTGGTAGACACACAACTGCTAATCTCGTGCTTACATTTTATTTTCACGAATATCTTAGGAAATGTACTTTTGCGGCACATTGCTATGTAGCACATAAATGAAGCGACGGCGTATAGCGCGGTCGCATATCAAAAGAATACTACCTATAGGAACAATGAGAATGGCGCGCAAATGTTGCGTGCGTAGCTGTGAGGCTGATGTGCAAGATGCGCGTGCTAAAGGGTTACCGCTTCATAAATTTCCGAAAGATATTACTTTAAGAAACAAATGGTTAACTAGTGGTGGATTTGACACGAATTTTAAACCTTCACCAGGTCAAGTTGTTTGTCACAGACATTTTAAACGAGCTGATTACGAAGCTGCTAAAGGACATAAATTACTTCTACGTAAAGGTAGTGTTCCGTCGGTTTTTGCAGATTATGACAATCATCCGGGTGTGTATTACTTAGTATTTGTTTTTATAACATTTATATTATTATATATATTATAATATGTTTTTATTATTATTGTATTTTTATTCAAAAGATAATCTTCAAAGATATATAAATAATGTTATATTTAAATATTTTTATGATATGATTTAGTTTTTTTCTTTAAATATAAATTTTAAAAAACATATAATATATATATCGAACAAAAAAATTAATGCTAAATTAATATATAATAATATAAAACTAATATATTGTGATCATTGAAATAAGTAAAAATTTTATACTTATAAATTTACAGATTATTTTTTCATAAAATTCTTTGTAATACAATTTATATGTACATTTTTCTATATTTTTTATGCATAAATCTATGTGTTAATTTATTGCTCTAGAATATATTACTTTAAGAATTAAAAAAAACTTTTATCATTTATAGATAATAATAATCAATATTATAATTTAATGATTTTTTCTATAATTTCATTTTTCTTTATTTATTATTAAAATATATATTGATTGGATATATTGATTGCTATATGAATAGAGTATTGTAGTTTTTTCCATATAATCCAATATGATATTTCAATATATCTTATAGATATAATTTATATTATATATAAATAAAAAAAATATATAAACATTCATTAAGACATTCATTACATCAAAAAGTTATAAAAATTCAAAGAAAATGATTTATTTATCAAATTTGCTTAGTCTTATGCTATTAGATTTTCACATGTAGAAAATATATTGAAATAAAATATATAAATTGATATAAAGAATTGATAATCAATGAGTTGATATAAAAATAATCTTTTTAGAATAAATTCAATCTTAAATTATTATTTAATTATTGACTATATCATATTAATAATTAACACAATTGTCTTATCTTAAATTATAATGTCATAATGATTATAAATCTGTTATTGTTCTCATTTTATTTCATATTTTTCTTATAATTTTTCAAAAAAATTTCAAACAACTTATATTTATGTAACATTTATTTCTCAATATAAAAAATATATTGATAAAATTGAAAAAATCTGGAATATTTTGTATTAATAATAATAAATATAATATAAATAATAATAGTAATAAATATAATATAAAAATAATATAATGAATATTATATAATAATAATAAAAAACGATATATATATATTATGTATATATAATATATGATAATAATTAAACAATAATTCTTCCATTATAAATAATTAATAATAAAATAAATTC
>NW_006263548.1:656155-657914 GCF_000469605.1 Apis dorsata | reverse complement strand
GTTTATATAAAATATATTTATAATTTATAATGTATATGGAAAATATATTTTAAATTTTTAAAATTATATAAATTTAATAACTAGTAATAATAATAAATTTAATAATTAGTATTAATTTTTATGATTTATATTATTATATACAGTTTTATGTTTTTATAATATTTAATTATTTTATTATAATTTTTTAATATTATATTTTTTAATAATATCATATAATTATGTTAATAAAATAATTAGACAATGGAAATAGTAATTATTCATTGTTATTTAAATATTTTATTTAAAACATTTTCTCAAGATATGCTTTATTATATTAAAACTTTACATATTTGAAAATTATTGTTGAATAAAAGTATAGAAAATATTATTTTCTTTATGTTTATAGTTATATGGTGATATTTTTTACAGATCCTGTAATAATGTCTGTGAAATCATCAACTTCTTATGCACAAGAAGATTTAGATCTTATTAATTCTGAAATTTTGAATTTAGAACAATCTATATCTCCATTGAATTCTGGTGCCAGAACACCAAAATCTGATAGCTGTGGAGAAACATGTTCTTCTCGACCAGAATCATCAGCTGATTCCTTTAATTTATTAGATTCAACAGAATTAATTGATAATGGATATAAAGCTTTAAGTATGAAAGAAGAGAATATATCTCCTATAAAACATCAAGAGATAAATAAAAATTCAGAAATAGAAGTTAACACTATGGCAGTGCAATTAGGTATTGTTGAATCTGATATAACAATGAAACATATACAAAAGGATTTAGTTATTAAAGAAGAACTGAAAAATATTAAAATAGAAGATGAGAAAACATCAGAAGAATTAAAGCCAAAAATTTTTAATCGAGGTGGATTAAAATTTTTTCCTGGAGCCAAATTAGAAGCAAAAGATTTTAATGAAAAATGGTAAACATTTATTTTAATATCAATTAATTATAATTGACTAAATATATTGATAAATATAAACAAATTTTTATAAGTAATTATTTTTTACATTGTAGGTATTCAGCAAAAGTAGTTGAAACTGATTGGGATGAGCGGGAAGTCTTGATACGTTTTGATAAGTGGAGTTCAAGATTTGATGAATGGATACCTATGGATAGTTCTAGATTACGTGTATTACAAACACAATCAAAGTAAGTCAAAGTAAAATTTCAATAAATCTATTACAAAATTATTTAAATTAGTAGATATAAAAAATAAAAAATTGTATATATAAATAATTGTTGACCTGATTTATTATATAAAATATGTTCTGAATTACTTATAGATTTATTTTTTTTTAAAGCGAACAAACCTGGAATCTACCATCTCTGTAAGTGGATATTGTATAATTATTAGCTAGGTCAAAATTTGTATATTTTATAGCAGTTTTTGCAATTATAAAAAATATTAAATTATTTTATTTCTTATAAAATCAATAGTAAATTTTCATTTTTCTCTCATCTCTTTTATCTATTATGTTATATAAACATTTTTTATGTAAATTTTTAAGTTATAAATCCTCGTAATTATTAATTTTATTTAAATTATTATTAAAAAATTGAAAAAAAAATTTGAAAAATTTTTTACTTTTATAAAATATTGTCTTAATTAAAAAAGAGGAAAAAAAATTCTTAATTTATATTTAAATATTATTTTGCATTTCATATTTATATAGAATGAATTGATTAAAAGAAATTTTTTTTTAATAATTAATTTTAATTTTTAATTTGATATTAAGAAAAAACTTTATGAAAATTATAT
>NW_006263548.1:652073-655712 GCF_000469605.1 Apis dorsata | reverse complement strand
TCTCTCTCTCTCTCTTTCTCATTTTGTTTTTTAATAAATATTAATATATTTATATCTTCTAATAAATATTAAAATAAATTAATAATATAAATATAAAATTAAAAAATAAAACAATTCATTTTTCAATTGGATTTTTATATACTTTTGTATAGTATTTAAATATTGTAGAACAAAATCACTACTTATAAATTGAATTAGAAATTGTTTATTCATTCATATATATTTATTATAATGATAACTTTTTGAATATGGCAATAAATCAATTTAAATTCTTTAGGGAAGCAAAAATGAAAGATTTTTCAGTAGGAGAAAGGATTCTTGCTACATGGGCTGATGGTAGAAAATATCCAGCCAAAGTGAATGCCGTCTTAGGAAATGGTAAGTAATCTAACCTTAACTGCGTACTTGTGAAAATTACTTATACTGTTGGTTTGACGTTTCGTGATAAGACATTTTTCTAATTCAAGAAATGTTGATTTTTTAATTATAAATTATTTTTACAGATAGATATGATGTACTATTTGATGATGGATATACAAAGACGATTAAATCGTCAAAAATGACAAAAATCGCTGCAACACCTACAAAGGTACAGTATTTGTAATAAGGTTATGTTATATTATTGTTAATATAAAATTCAATTAATTATAATTACTCTTCTTTTTATTATTATTATTAAAATAATTTATAATAAGAATTGATTTTTAACTCATTTTAATAATTTAAAATATTGAAAAAGTAATTATAAGAAATTAATTAGATACATCTTTTTTTAAAAGTCATTAAAAAAATATATAATAATTTTATAAATATATAATAGATTTACTACTTATTATTGAAATATATATTTTATTCATAAATTAAAATTTTTTATATTATGAATTTCTTTTTATATATATTTATTTATTATTTTATTTCATAATATAATTTATTCATTATAAAATAAAATTAGCATAAAAATAGATAAAATAATTTTTTATGTTATAAAAATTAAAATTTATTAGATGGAGTCAATAAAAGTAAGAAGAATAAATAAAATGAAATTTTACTATATTGTTTATAATAGCAATCTAGTCAAACTGAAGAATACATAGGAAGCAAACAAGAAAGAAGAGATAAAAAAAGGAAACATACAGTGATGGAGTTATTTCATACGCATTATAGGAAACGTTCAAAAAATGAAACGGATAAATTAACAAAAAAGGAAGGAATTACAGTTAATGAAAATGCAGAAATCTTTTCAGAAAATAAAATTGACCTGGATGGTACGTTATTTGGGCCTTGTTATGATCCAGGCACAGATTTATTACGAGGATTTGATACTAATGTATCAAAACTAAAAGCTTATTCTAAAAAAAATAAAAAAGAAGTATCTAAAAATGACATAGATTTGATAGAAGATGTAGGACCTGAATGGGTAGATGGAGAACCACAAGGAACTGAATCTTATATAGTAGATGGAAATGATGGTATGTCAAAAGAAAAAAATTGTTATTAAATATTGTTATTTTTTTTATATAATATAATGACATTGATAAATAAAATGTATGATACATTTTATTTTTGTAGGACCACGTCGATCAATAATAGTTGCAGATAAAAGATTACCACCTGGATGGCAAAAACATTTTACTCAAAGAAAAGCTGGTACATCTGCTGGAAAATGGGATGTTTTATTTCTTCATAAATCTAGTGGAAAAAAGTTTAGATCAAAAAATGATATTAGGGCATTCATGGAAAATCAAGGACAATTTGATTTTGATCCTGAAAAATTTGATTTTTGTATTCATCGGAAAAAGAAGAACCAAAATCAAAAAATAAAACAAGATATTATTGTGGATGCTCCTAAAAAAATAAAAACGTTATTACCTAAAACAAAGGCAACTCCAGTAACTGACAATTCTTTGCTTGTTCCTACAAACACACCAGTTACAACTTTAGTATCTACATCAACTACATCTATTACAGATGGTGGTAAGATTCCATTTTTTTATTGTATTTTTATATAATTCATCAAATTTTATTGAGTTCACTTTTTTATGCTTACATGTATTAGGAGTAATTTATTGTGAGTATTAATAAATAAATTGTATTTTTTTTGTATTAAATTAAATAAAATCAAATAGTCAAATTAATATTAATTCAAATTTATAATTATAATAATAGAAGAATATATAAATTTTCTTTAATGTTGTTAAAATATAATTTTTAATTTTATTTGTTAACAGCTGTTTTTATTGGTGGACTTCGAGTAGAAATGGAAGACAGTGCTTATAAATGTCCAAAAGAGGGATGTAGTAAAACATTTCGAAAAGAAAATCTTTTACAAATGCATATAAAACATTATCATCCAGAATATTCAAAATTTTTGGGATCTACTCCAAATGTTGCAGATTTAGCATATGCAAGAACAATTGGAGAATCTGTTGAAGATATTATTCCAAAAAAATCAAATAATTTGATAGAAAAATGTAATAAATTTGGAAAAAGAAAGTTTATTCAAGATAGATCATTATATGTTTCATCACCATCTGTAACAAATACCATTCAACCTGCATCACCAACAGTAACTATACCAATAGGAGCAGAAATAGAGGATGAAATAGATCAGATAGAAAAATGTAATGACATGCAAACAGAAGATATTAAAATAGAAAGAATGTCTCCAAATTCTAGTCACAGTTTAGATATGCATGATGAAATCGAGAAAAAACGGGAAGATACGTGCGCAATGTCACCTGGAACATTATTTGATTTGAAAACTAGAGAAGAAAAAACGCAAAGTGGAATTAAAACTCTACTTCCAATAAGACCAGCTGTATCTTCCGAAGCACAAAGAATAGATAGATCAAAATCTTTAGATGAGACTATTCATATTGATAAATTGAAAGGTCAAAGGAAACGACAATTATCAGAATATAGCTCTGATATATCAAATAAGGGTAAAAAGCGACATGGTACATATAATAAAGTATTTATTTTATTTTAATTATTTTAATAAATTAAAAGTAAAAATATTATTTTATAATAGGTATTCAAGAATTTACAGATGAATACGGTGATTTAGACGATAGTGCGATGGATTTGGAAGGAGGGATACCTACTACACTTATGTATAGATATAGTCGTAGAAAATCAGATTCAAGAAGTGATGAAAATAGTCAAAGTAGTAAGTTATTTTTTATTTTAAATATAATTTTATATTGAATGCTATTTTTTTTAACTTTGCTATTTATTTCTTTGTAATAAAAGTAGTTCTAGTTTTATTATTTTCTTTAGGTCAACTAAACGATTCTCGTGTTGAAAAAGATGATTCCTTGAAAGGAAATATTGGTAAAAAAGATACTAATGATGGCGAAGGTATATTCTTTATTTTTTCTGTATTTTATTTTATTTTATATCATTGAAATTTATATCAATCTTAGATTTGGATTTAAAAATATTTCTATATTTAGAAATTATATTTTTATAATTATTTTATATTTTTATTTTTATATTTTATATTTTTATAATTATTTTTATTTCTTATATTTTGGTATTATTTATATTTATATAATAATATTTATTTCAGTAGTTCAGTAGTTTTTTTAATTTAAAAATATATTTATATAGATTATTTTTCATTTCAGAGTGAAAAAT
>NW_006263548.1:637522-651724 GCF_000469605.1 Apis dorsata | reverse complement strand
TGTAATGAAAAACAAATTTTTATAGATAATGATGGTGTTATGATGATGATTAATGGTGAAATGGTAAAAGTGGAACAACTTCGTAGAGAAGAAATAATAAATTGTACTTGTGGATTTATGGAAGAAGATGGTTTAATGATACAGTGTGATCTTTGTTTATGTTGGCAACATGGTCATTGTAATGCAATAGAAAAAGAGAAAGATGTACCTGAAAAATATGTTTGTTTTATTTGTCGCAATCCATATAGACAACGGTTATCCAAAAGATATTTTCATGATCAAGATTGGATAAAAGAGGGAAAACTACCAACGTTATCTAATCGAACAAAAAATCAGCATCGAGTTAATGAAAGAACAGCTATGTTAAAGCGTTCTTATGATTTAGTTGCAGCACTTTTACAAATACAACAAGTTTTGCACAGTTTAAGAGTGAAAATTAATGTAGCTCAGTAAGTATTATATAATTATGTATTGCAATATACATATCAAATTAAAAAAATTATTAATTATAATTGTAATAAATTATAATTATAACAAAATTATTAATTATAATAAAATTTATATAATAAGAAAAAAAGATCATCCAAAATTGTATCTTTGGGCTAAAAATTGGGAGAAAATTGAAGTATTAAAACCAAATATGACACCAGTACCAATTATGGAAATTATAAAATCAGGAAAAGATTGTACAGATACTACAAGTGAAAGTTCTCATCGAATCGAAATAAAAACCGAAACGAAATTCAGTTTAAAAGATGATCATGATGAAAAATCAATAGCTTCAGATTCAGAATTAATGAAGATATTAGAAGAAGATAATATAACTTCAGATGAGTCTAAAAATACTGGTAAAAAAGAAGACTTTGTACATCAAAATAAGAGTCATATTCTTCTTGATGCACTTACAAAAAATGATACTATTGAAACCAAATATAAAAATTCAATATCTTCAGAAATTAAAACAAATACAGGTAAAAATAGAAAAAAAATCTTAAATCTTTATTTATAATTGAAAAATAGTATTTATTTTTCACATTTAGATTTATTAACCAATCAATCAAATTTATCTGAAAATAATGTATTTATCTCAAATACATTAGCAAATGACATGCATGAGGAAGAAAATGAACATGAAATGTCAACACCGTTACAACCTTTTATACCACAACCAGAAGCGCCAATTGATCCAGGAGAATGCCGAATGCGATTATTAGAACATATAGAACATTTTCAAAAACATATAGATGCAAAATTAACATACATTGAGGCAGAAATTTGTGGTTGGTAAATTTCGTTCAATTTCGTTATATATTATAAAAAAAATTATTTAATATTTAATATATTTTTTTAGCTTTAGAAGCCATGGATCCTGAAGATTCATCTACCTCGGATGTTCAACCTCGAACTAAACAAACAGTTCAAATGCTTGTTCGAGATTTAAACACAGTACGAAAATTAGCTGCTTTGTGTTGAATATTTTTAAAAAATATTTTTAAACAAAATTTATGGAAACATAATTTGCATTTTGTGAAATTTCTGAATTTTTTGAAATTTAAACTTTTATTTTTTGTGATATTAATTATTATGAAAATAATTCTAAATTGATTTAATTGAATTTTAATTAAGATCTCTAATTAAAAATATCATATTGCTATATTTTATATTGTACATATAGTAAATATATGTTAATTCTTATTTATAATGTTATAATAGATATAAATGATAAATTGTAATTATACTGTAAAATAATATTCATTTTATTTTGTGTATAGTTATAACTAAATTACAAAATTATATGTAAGTATACTGTTATCATTATATCAAAATCTTATATTTTCTGAAATAATATGAAATTGTTTTTAAAAGAAATGTTACAAAAAGAAATATATTGTAATAAACATATTCTTTTTATAACATATATTTATTATTTATAACATATAACATATATTATTTTAAATATATTGGAGTGTTTATTTAAATTGTATTAAACATTAATTATTAACGAAAATATTAAACATCATTTTTTTTAATTGTTTAAATATTTCACTTAATTTATATAAAAAAAATTTCATGAAATACGTGATATCATGAAGATAAATCATATTCATTGAATATAATTGAGAAATAGGAATAAAATAAAATGTCAACAAATTTATTTTTTGATTAATTTTATTTTATGATAAGAATATTAGGAAGGGAAGTACTTGCCGCCATTATAGTTTAGCGTGGTGGATGACGTCAAAAAGAGTAGTGATGTACAATCACATAGCACACGAAAACAAAGACGGTGAAAACATTGTCAGTATTAAGAAGAGAGAACAGAAAAGCATGTATGCGCACGCCTAAGAATGAAAAAGATAGTAAGAGGGTGCAAAGGAGGGAGAATAGAGGCGTGCAGCAAGCAGTACGACAGGACGTAGAACGGCCGCTGCCGTGGTGTTTGGGCTCGGCTCGGTTGTGCCGCATCCGTTATGACGATACGATAATCCAGCGCTTAGCGCTGTGACCGTGTTACTTGCCATTATTGACATTTATATTTTATGAAAAATTCAGAAAGAACGTGATGGAGGTTTATTATTTTCTAATTTGATTGGTAGACTGTTTCTTCGTTGATCGTTAGAATTTATTCATACGCCATGTGCCATTGCTCTACGTGTATTTCCTTTCTCTCTGGATCGTACTCGATTAAATTTTCATAAAAATATTCTTTTAACAAGTTTGCCGGTGAATTATTTTAATAAAAATTTCTATTAGTGATCCTAGTGTTTTGTGTTAGTGTAAGTGCAACGAATAATTTTTTCTTTTTATATTTTTAAATTTTTATATGGCTTAAATTGAAAGTCAAAATAAGAACAATAACGGGAAGAATAGAAAAGAGGATAGACGGTGGATTTGCTGAGTTTAAGTAGGAAAGATATCTCATAAGGAGCGCAAGTGGCGTATCAAGATGGCGCATAATTTGGCACCGAGCGTCAACTGTTCGCTCGACGACATTGATCTGAATGCTTTGAAAGTATGTAAGAGTTTTTAATGTATTTTATTTATCAAATATAGATCTAATATTTAAAAGCAACTATTGTTAGAAAGACATAAAAATTACTTTTTATATCCTATATAAACACAAAGACATCATAATTAACCTCATAAGAATAAACGATGATTATTATTTCTTGGTAATAGTATAATATAAAGAAAGAAATGAAAAAATAATTTTTTTAAATTTTTCAAAAATGATATTTCTTATTTGTCAAATTGAAAAAATTCAAAGTTATTTTATTTACAATATTTTTATATCTCATTTACTTCTGTTTTATATAATTATCAAAAAATTAAATCGAACACTATTATGAAAAGATAATATTTAATTTCTATTTAAAATAATAATATAATTAAATATATAATTATATTTAATATTATATTATATTTAAATATATAATTATGATTATGAATTTGTTATTTTAAATATATTTTTTTTTTATCATATTATGATATCATGAATGACATACACGATATATATTGCGGGTGAATATCAATATATTTTCATATACCAATTAAATAAATATACAATAATATACAATATACAAAATATACAATAATAAAATACAATAATAAAACAATAATAAACAATATAATATAATAAAATAAACAATATTTTATATCTGATTTTATATTTGATGTCTTTTAATAAATATATTTTTAAATTAAGAAATATTTAATTATACCCTATAATTTTATTTTTATGATAAATTACTTATTAATATTGGAACAGAATATTATTAAAAATTGTTATATTTACTTAAATATATTTAATTCTTTTTAATTTTTTATTTATTTTATATATAATATTTTATATATTATATATTCTGAAATATATTTTTAACAAAAATATGTGCATATATTATGTTATAGGAACCTGCAGGTATCTTCGAATTAATTGAAGTTGTTGGAAATGGAACTTATGGTCAAGTTTATAAAGTAAGTATATTAAAAAATTTAAACATGTTATATATTATATACATATATTATATAAAAAATATTATATATATATAAAAATTACAAGCAATTTATATAATAAATAATAAAAAATTTATATATATATATGTATATATATGTATATATATAATTGTAAATAAAAGAATGAAAAAAAAATATTAATAAAGTAATAATCATATGTAATAATCAAATATAATATCAATAATCAAATAATTAAATATACACTTCAATAAATTTAATTATATAAATATAATAATACAATAAATTTAATTATATAACAATCATGTTTGTTTAAATCTTAATTTCATATCGTAACATTTAAATTGCTTATAATTTTAAAAAGTGTAACTTTAGATTTTTATTTTATAAAAAAGAATTTTATTTTATTATTTTAAAATAATTATATTGGTAATGTATATAAATATTAGCTAATAATTTATCTCAGTAAGAATATTCAGTTATTGATAAACCAGTATTCAAATCTTTGAATATTATATGTTAATTTTCTTCTCTGTTTGTATTATATTTATTCATAATTTTTAATTTTATTTATTTTTATACACATCAAAAATATTTATAAACTACCATTCATAATTTTTTTGATATTATTTGATATTTATTTGTTAGAATCAAAAAATTTATATTGATGCTATAGTACAAATATTTTTAAGTAGAATAATTAAATGTAATAAGTAAAAAAAAAAATTATATTATTAAATTATATTATTAAGAAGTATTAAAATATTTATCAAATAAAAAGAAATGAAGAAAAATTATTATTTATTTCATTTAATCAATCCATTAGTCAATCCTTGTGTATTGTTATTTTGGTATTGTTGACAATTAAATTTTTTTAATGCATTTTTCAGAATCTCTTTCTGGATAATTTGTAGATAGATATATAATTGTTTTTCTGATTTTTATTTTTTTGATTTTTTTTTTTAATTTTTCGATTTTTTCATGTTTCAATTGGATGTTTTGTTTACTTTTGATATAGTTTTTTCTGCTATCATATGTATGTTTCGTTTATATATCGATTTTTAGCTTTGATAAGTTTTCAAGTACTACAATTGAAATATTAACCTTAGTTATCATTGTTTCATATAAATATATTCTTCTTTCTTTTTTTTAAGCTAGAAGAATATTTATATACATAAATTTTTTCAAAATAAAAGAATGTTAATGTTCTATATATTTTAACATTATTTCTCTTCCTATTATTATAATTTTTTACAAAATTTATTACTAAATTATACTAATAATTATACTAAATTATTACTAAATTTAAAGTCAAGGAAAATTTTGTTTTAATTTTATATTTATTTCCAATAAGTAATGGATAAATGTTAAAAATCTATGAAAAATATCTAAAAAATTGATCAAAGATACTATATAAATTAATATTAATATTAATTAATAATATTAATTAATAAAGATTTTAATAAAAAACGCTAGAGAAAAAAGCTGTTATATCTAAATTTTTTTCTTGATCAATTTTCTTCACATGTAATTCATAGAATAATTTTTATTTATATGCATATATTATGTAAATATATTAAGTATCATACTAAGAATTTAAAAATAATAAATAATTGTTATTTTAATTTATCAATAATAAATTATTGTTCAATAAAAAAATATTTTTACAATTTTCTGATATTTTTGTATGAAATTTGTATGAGAATTTAAATGCATAAATCATATAAAAATATATATTAGTATTTTCAATTTTGTGAAAAAAAGAGTCACAAATTTTAACTAATCAGTCAAAGAAGATAATTATTTATTTCAAAAAATTCATTCGAATTTATCTTTGATGAAATATTTAATTGAAAAAAAAAAAAAAAAAAAAAGAAATGATGCAATGAAAAGTAAATTTTAATTAAAAGGATACAAAAAAATGTATCAGTAATATTACAATATAAAAAACAAGGAGAATTCCAGCAATAATGATGTTACTCTACGTATAAAATTTTTTCATATTTTAAGTTATCATATATATTAATTAACATTTTTATAGTGTACTGATATGAATTGAATTTGGTTGTTTATTTTATGCAAAACTTATAATAAGTAGAATGATACATCTTTAATTTGATTATTATGACATAACTAATCGTGTTGGTCAAAAATTAATTTTTTATTCTTATATATTAACACGAGGACAATATTATGATTCTTATTTTTCGTATATGTGTACGATGATAAAGAACAAGGGGGAATGAGGAAGAGTGCGATGACCTACTATTGATGACGACATAGAACGAATGAAACAGCCACGCGCATGAGTACAAACGATTAAACGCTCTGTTGTCAATTTGTACTCGATTATTTATGTCTTTTATAGAATAATCAGTTAACAAATATTAGGAAAATCACTATGTAAAGTCATATTATTAAGAATCTCATATAATCTTTAAAAATTTATATAATGTATAAATAAAATAATTTTATTTATATATAATATAATATAGATAAATATCATATAATTCAATTTCATCAATAGATTATACTGTTATTATTATTATTATTGTTATTATAATTATTATTATTACTATTACTATTATTATTATTATTATTACAAATGTATTATAAAAATTTATAAAAAAATTACAACATTTGGGCCTTAATGTATTAAAAATATTATTTATGATATACCTAGTCTAGAGATCAAAATGATTTACAAAGCGTATCCACCGATATTCGAGATAAAATTAGCAGAAGGCGTGAAAAATGTGATTCATAGATCTAAGAAACGTATTCTTGCCAATCACAATGAAGGTGCAATGTGGTCTTATCAATATGAAATACATTTGTACGACTAAATGCAATGGTATGGAATGAAATATTCAAATTATTTTATTTATTTTTGACCTTGTATGAATTTGAAGGTCATTAAAATCACATGCTTGAATTTGTTTTAATACGATTTTACATAGTATTTTATATAAAAAATTAAAAATTCATTTCCATCCGTTCATTTATTATTTAATGATATAAAAATAATGATTATAATAATGCGAATATTTCGTATAATATGATAATGTAAATTTTATCTTTTATATGTTACTAAAATAAAATATCGATTTTTTTTTTTTTACCTTTTTTAAGGTCATTTATTTTATCTCATTTTAAAAATAAAAATTACCGTTTGAAAATGAATTTTCTTTAATAATGGGTATACTTTCAAATTATTTTCATACGACATTTCATTTTTCTTATTTTTTTTTTTTACATTTGATTTATATTTTCATTTTCTTCTTTTTATGCGGATATATTAATGATTATTGAATATTTGTTGAAAAAAAAATTATGGACAAAGACTTCTTATTTATATTGTAAGTAAATTAAATTAGTTTCTAATATTTTCGATCGTATTATAGTAGGTAATTACTGGCACATTAAAAGGAAATGTTTCTCCTCATTCATAAGGATGAAATTCTTTGTCGATTCCGTGTGGGAACATATTGCTGTAGCTCTTTTTGTTCCCATAGTTTTCTTCTTAAATGAGATACGAATTTAACATAATTTTTGCAATGAATGTGACTTGTTTCCAGTGCCTCATTCTTCATCAGATATACAATGGCTGCAAAAAGTAAATATCGTGTTGTGTATATCTTTATTTTCCAACGAAGCGTTTCACTTCAAAACTTACGTGTCGATAAAAATAGTAAAGCAAATTATCGAATAATAATGATTTCTTCGATTTCTTTTTCTTTAGATGTCATTATTCATCGAAGAATGCATTTTTTTTTCTTCCGCTTCGAAAACGAATCGCATTTTTATTAAATTATTATTAAAAAAGAAAAAAAATCTTAATTACTTCTTCTGATAATTCCATCCAGTTTTATTCAATATTTGCACGAAACGTTAATAAAAATTTAATCATATAGGAAAATAATATTTCACGGTATATTTTCGTATAAATTGTAGATTATTCCTATCTCTTTTATACTCTCACTTTTTATTCCATTTTTTTCCATTTTTAAAATTAATTAATCGTACATATTCGCACGTATACTTCCGATCTCTTCGTTTCTTCTCTCCGTTTATTATATTGCGAAACTTTTCACGATTTTTCGTTATTCACATTGTTTATCTTACTTCACATGTATTTTCTTCATTGATACGATCACGATGGATCCCCTCCTGTTACACGGCCCCCAATTCTGTTTAAAAGCATAAAAGCGGCTTGTAATCGAGGATGATGCAAATCTCAATGGAAATTTTGCTATGTTTCTTGTTGATATTTTAGAGAATATATTTTAGGCATTGGCGCGTCGTAGAGGCATCGTTAATTCGAATTCGTCCGCTATTTCGAGTTCTATTCTGAAATATGTATCTATAACTCGCGATAAGAGGTAATTTACGGGGTACGATGAAGGTACGGGGGCGGAGTTGGGAATGCAGATAGATATTTGTTGATCGAATTAACACGATATTGAAGAAAATTTACAGAAAGAGAAAGTGATATGAAATATTAGTTAAATTGAGTTGACAAAAATAAAAATTAGAAAAAGATAAATGAATTAAATGGATGATATTTCCTAGAATGTAAACGAAGAATGCTTTTTATTCATTTTAATTATAAGGATAAATTATATGTAATTCAATTTTTTATTTTATTTCAGGGTCGACATACCAAAACTGGTCAATTGGCAGCCATTAAAGTTATGGACGTCACAGAAGTAAGTAATTTTCATTAAAATATAATTATATCTCTAACCCTATAGATCATTGATAGATTTAGAATCCTCAATCAGAATCCTCTTCTAGAGAGTTGTTTTTTAAAGAATAACATTTTTAGTTGATGATTTTGTACTCTTTTTTAAATTTTTTTTGTTATATGTAGGAGAAAGAGAAAGAGAAAGCCATTTGAATATTAAAAAAAGAGAAGTATATCTAGATATAAATCATCATAGATAAAAAATACTTTTTTACTAAAACTATCTTCTTCAAAAATTTCATCAAATTGCTGCATCCTTGAATGCTTTTCCTCATGAGAAATTATAAATATTGATTATATTAAATCAAACAATTTATTAGAATTTTATAAAAATTCTGGCCACCATGATACGACATTATAATTAACGTTACTTAAAATAAAATAAAAGAACATATATCTAATTAATTAGATCCATTCGCACGCTTCATTTCGCTTTCTTTCTTTTGTTCAAGTTTTCTGCAACGGTAGGTCATAGTAATTGTATAATAATAGCTATATATTTCATGCATCACCACACTTCTTACAAGTCTATGTATCACTATTTATATTTTTTATTATGATTAATCATTTAATTAAGTTTTAAAAATTGGTGAGATCATACGTGTATCTTTGTCATTATTCTTGTTATTATTATTTTCTAGAACGGATGTGAACAAGATAATAATATTTATCTATTTTCATTGCAATTCCTTATCTGATAAATGTTCCAGTTTTGATAATCTCATCGACTTTCTTCTTTATTATAAAAGTTTATTGTAAATGAATCACATCATAATTGATGGATTTAGCTTAAGAATTTAACAACATTAAAGTCATTCAAAAACCATAAAGATGACTATGATTAATAAATGATAAATATTTGGTTTATTAATTATCCACAAAAATCTTGATATATTCCATATAAAAATTGAAATAAAATTCTATGTAATTTGCAAGATTTGTATATAATATGCTAAGAATTAATTTATTATTGCGTTATATAAAATTAATAAATAAGTATATCATGACTATGTATAAACATGAATAAAATATAAATTTTTAATAAAAATAATCTTTTTATAGGATGTATGAAAATTTTTGTGAATTACTTATTAATCTCTTAAATACAAAGAACAATATGATTATCGTATTCTGATTATTGTAAACAAAGGATCGACGATAATATATCAACTTTTAAATCAATGTATTTTAGAACGTGTTTTTTAGAAATAGTTGCATTGAATGAGGGAAACAGAGAAATAGAGGAGGAGAGAATGTGCGAGAATGCAAGGATAAATGATTGCGAAGAATGCGTGCACTAGTCAGTTGAGAAAGAGTTGGAAATGAGAGTAAAGTTAAAAGAGAGAGAAAGAAAGTTTGCAGAGAGTTGAGTTGTTTTAAATGAGATTTCTTATGTTCAATTTTTTTTATTGTATTCTTAATTTATCATTAAATATACATAAATTTTATTATTCCATTCAATATTAATTATTGAATTTGTTTGCATTTGTTTCCATTTTTGTTTGCAAATATTTCTATTTATATTATCTTGTCAGATAAAAAAAAAGATTAGAATATTAATAAATATAATATTAATTTCTAGTTAAAATTATTCAAAATTCTTTTTATCTATTATTTTCACGCGGCTAGATTATCATGACAAATTCCTTTGTGGTTAGTCAAATTAATTTATTTAACAGATTTATATGTAATCATTATAAATACATCTTTTCATTTTATTTTAATAAATTAGTTATTAGTTATTAATATTTATAATTAGTTATTAATAAACGACCTTTTGCAGATTTGCTAATTCAATACAATACAAGATATAGTAAAATTTTTTTAATTTTGTACTTAATTCATTTCAGATTATTTCAATGAAGAGGAATTCTTTTCATTATCTAATCTGATCATCGATTATCTTCTACGAAATCATATTTCTCTTTATATTTATGAAAAAGAGGGATGTAATCTGAGTGAACACGTAAGGTAGGGTGACTCAGGCTTTCAGGTTATAGTTGACCTGGCTACGATGCTTGTAAATGAAGTTAAGTTATGGAAAATCGGAAAAGGAAAAAAAAGAAAGCGTTTCTCATCCTACCAATGCACTCATCAGTAAGGATTCTTAAAATCCCATAACTCAATGTCATAAATCCAATGGTTCCCAAATTTGTGAGTCATGATCTCTGAATATGTTAAAAAGTATTTCTTTTTTTTTTAATTAACAATTTTTAGTAGTTACTAATTTTAGTAGAAATATAATAATATATGCATTACTATATTTTACAGAAATATCAAGGTGATCCTCTCGATTTTTCTTACTTTGTATGAAAGAAAAGGGGGTCGTAAATTATTTGAATATTACAAAAAGAAATCGTAACTTGAAACAAGTTGGGAAACATTGATATAAATGCTTAGGAATTTTCTTTTTTCATGATTCGGATATTTGTTCTTTGTTAATTGGGATAATCATTCATTTTTTTATCCATTTTCTGATTCGTTCTTTTTGTATTTTAGATAATTTATTATTTTGCGACATTAGATGGATATCTAATCTAATTAGATATATCTGTTTGTTGCAACAGATTAATATAATTGTGTAATATATTGATTTTAATCGATTTAATAAAAATGATAAAATTGACATATGTAATGGTAATTAATGATAATTTATTTTGTAAATTTTTGAAAATAAAAATGTTCAAAATATATTTAAATATAAAAATTTAATCAAAGAATCAATAATTTTCTTATCAAAATTATTCTATTTTGAGAAGAATATCTTGCAATCTATATAAATTTTATCTAATATATGCCTTTGAAATTTTAAAACGACCTTTGACTTTTCAATAGATTATATGCTTTCATTTAGCTATGCGCCTAACCATTCCAAGAAGAATTCATTGACCTAGAATATGTTGGTCTTTCAAGGTCGTTCAAGGCTATTTGAAGTAGTTCAGTGTCGTTCAAGGTGGTTCAGGGCCATTTCAAGTGGTTCAAGGTTATTCAAGGTTGCTGCTTGTATACTAAGTAATAATTTAATTCACAAGTGACAATTGTTTTATTATCTGGTTGCGGTTGGAAAATAATAATAAGGTTTTTGGCCTTATGATGATTGTTTCTTGGAAGACAATAAATACGTTTGATTATGTAATTTCAATTTATTTTTTATATTACAAACAATTTAATTTTTGTAATTATAAAAGTTTCACACAAATATATATATATATATCATAGAAATATTTTTACAGATATATTTTTATAGAGCTTCAAAAATTAATAAAAACAACTAATATAATTCTTAACTAACTATTATAAAATGATTAATAATAAGAATGATTAAGATAATTCTGAATTATTTATATTGAAAATTAATCAATTTTTATTATTATTTGTTTTAGGATGAAGAGGAAGAAATCAAATTAGAAATTAATGTATTAAAAAGGGTGAGTATTGAATATTGTTGGCTTTAAATAGAAGTGGAAAAAGAACAAGATGAAATTGTTTATATTTTATCATATGTTACAGTATTCGAATCACAGAAATATAGCAACGTATTACGGTGCCTTCGTGAAGAAGTCATCACCAGGAAAAGATGATCAGTTGTGGTTGGTTATGGAATATTGCGGAGCTGGCTCCGTTACAGATCTGGTCAAGTCAACTAAAGGCCAGAGTTTAAAGGAGGAATGGATTGCGTATATATCGCGGGAAATATTGAGAGGACTTAGTTATCTTCACAGCAATAAAGTTATACACAGGGATATTAAAGGGCAAAATGTTCTATTAACCGATAATGCTGAAGTTAAACTTGGTGTGTTTTCAATGCCTATTAAATATTAAAATCTTTATTAAAATAATAATAATTAATATTTCAATTTAATATATATATATTTTTATTTTTATTTTATATATATTTTTAATTTATATATTTTTAAAACTATGTTTTAATATTAATCTCATTATACCGTAGTTGATTTTGGCGTTAGTGCACAATTAGATCGGACAATAGGTAGGAGAAATACATTTATTGGAACGCCATATTGGATGGCTCCAGAAGTAATAGCCTGTGATGAAAATCCTGATGCTACATATGATAACAGAAGTGATCTTTGGTCATTGGGAATTACCGCTTTAGAAATGGCTGAATCACAACCTCCACTTTGCGATCTTCATCCAATGCGGGTAAGTATCTGAAATAAATATAAATATCCTTCACAATTATTGTATATTACTATTCTGTTTTAAAAGGGTGAAATTTAATTTTATTGATTATGCTTAATTCACACAAAAGGCTTTATTTCTGATCCCACGTAATCCACCACCAAGACTCAAATCGAAAAAGTGGGCGAAGAAATTCCACGGTTTTATTGAAACGGTTTTAGTAAAAGATTATCATCAAAGGCCGTATACGGAACAACTCCTTAAACATCCATTTATTCGGGACCAACCAACGGAAAGACAAGTTAGGATACAACTTAAAGATCATATTGATCGCTGTAAAAAGCGTAAACAAGAGAAAGGTAAAAAAAAATCTATTGAAAAATATTTTAAGAAGTTATTTATAAGCAAAATTTTTAATAATACTTTTTTATTTATATTTTATTATATAGAAAGAGACGATTATCGGTATAGTGGTAGTGAGAATGAAGAAGATGAACCAGCATTAGCTGGTGAAGCATCATCCATTGTTCAAGCACCTGGTGGTGATACATTGCGTAGGAATTTCCAGCAAATTCAGGAAGGTAGAACTTTAACTCAAGAAGTAAATCCTCAACCACCTGCTGCTAAAGAAAAACCCAGTAGCAGAGCTCAAAGAGATATACCAGAGCCAGGACCACCTGCACGACCTGCCATTCCACACAGATTAATCGGTGCGTTTAATAATATATCATTAATTAATTATTTTTAGCCTGAGTATATACATTTTATATATAATACATTTTATATATAAAATTGCTGTTGATATAAAGTTGTTATTAATTCTAACAACGAATCGGATTTCTTAAATGTTACATATTTATTTTGCGCTGTATAGTAGTTCCAGACCCACAACCACCATCTCGGCCATTACCTCCAACACCTAGAGATGATCCACGACAACCTCATAAAGTTTCGACACCACCCTCTAATCATCAACCTCTTATTGGTGGAGGCGGTAGTGGAGGATCCGGTGGACAATCAGCATCACAAAGAAACAGTCATGTTTTTAAACCTATGGTAAGTTTTTATTGTTTTTTATTTCTCTCTATTTCAGTATTGCAACTTCTCCTTTCGCACTTATTTTATGCCAATAAAATATATAAAATGAGTCATTTATCGTTAGAACTGTTCATGATAATTATTCTTTTAGGAAATATCTTTTTTTTCAGATATTTATTAATGTTATTAAGATTAGTGAAATAGCAGATTCTAACATTGAATGATTCAATCTAATTTATAAAAATCGTAGACAAGCACATGCTGTTTTTACCCTACTTTGCCTTCTTGCTGCCTTTCATTAA
>NW_006263548.1:632694-637339 GCF_000469605.1 Apis dorsata | reverse complement strand
AGTGTATTTTGTATATAATATATTTTTCAATATATATATATATATATATATATATATATATAGTGTATTTGGTTTAAATGACAATTGTTAAATTTCTCAAAAAATGTGAAAAGCATTGCATTTGCATATTTTCTATATTTTTCGAGATATTTAATTATTGCTATTTAAATCAAGCACACTATATATATATATATTTTTATATTTTTCTTTTACTATATTTTTATAAACAAATAAACATATTTTATCAGTAGCACGCAGAGTTTTCTTCTATTTTGCTATATTGAGTCGCTGGCGTGTATGCAAATATAATTGCATAATTATTTCCTAGCGTGCGTATAATTAATTGCATTTATAAACGTGACACGCGTGCACACACATACATATACATACAGAAATACATACCCGCGCATCTTGCACGTAGATTTGAAATTATTCGGTTTTTGTTTTTTTTCCATGTTCACACGTACCGTAGCTGCCTCCAAGGAAACCAGAGGTAAGAAACACATACACTTATTTTTCTCCTTACATTCTCATTTTTTTACATTTATACATAATACAATGACATGTATTCTTATATCCCTACGCGTAACATTTTTAATTATCTATACGTGCAATTTTATAAAACAGGTTACACGCGGCTATAATATACTCTTTCTGGTATTACTAAATAATTTGTTTGGTTTATTTTTATACAGAAACAATCAAATGATTTCTAAATTTCATCTTTATTAAATGTGTATTATTTATTCCTATCATGTTTAGTTCTTATTATATTTAAGAATAATACAACATTTTTGAATGCTTCAGACAAATTACCTGAATGTATGCTTTCACGAAAATCGATTATATATTGCTTTAAATGCATTAAACGCAATACATGTTTGCATTAAATGTATAAAACACGATACATATTGTATAGCAGGATATGTATAAGTTAATTCAGAAATAATATTTTAAATAACTTAAAATTTCATTCATCACATTTTAATGTAATAAAAATGTAACATATTTAATTTAACAGGGAAATAAATGTGTTTGTCAGTGTCCTTTTGGTTCATGTTCAATCTAACTGCATTGGAAAATATATTTTATCTAATAATTGTCTATACATGTTTGTCCATTTAATAATCCATCATATAAAAAAAATGAAGCAATTTTTCAGTAATTTAATAATTTTGATCTTAAAACATAATCAAAAGGAATAGAAATAGTTCATATATATATATTGTACCTCTGTCATCTGCTTCGCCTGGCTGATTGGTGGCGGCTTTTAAACAATTGTTGGAGGTGTTTCGGAACAGTGACTAACGGGGTTGTGCGTGTGTGTGTGTGGGTGGTAGGACTTGGACATGCTGGCCGCTCAACTCAACGAGCTTGGTGTGTCACAGGGCCCAGAGGCCCCGCCAAGGCCAAACAGACAGCATAAGGCTCCATCATCAACGTCGAATTCCGGTCAGCCTGCGAGCAGTAATGACCAAAACAATAAACAAATGCCACAGTCTTCCAGTATACTCGATCAAGTAAGTATTATATTCTTATGTAATTTTCCCTTTTTTTTTTTTTTTTTTTTTTAATTTTCCCTTTTTTTTTTTTTTTTTTTAATTTTCCCTTTTTTTTTTTTTTTTTTTTTTGAATTCCAGTTAATAGTTAGTCTTAGTGCATAACATTTATTATGATAATTTTATTATGTGAAGAATAAATTACATTATATAAGTTCAAAAATATTCCTTTTTTTTTTTTTTACAGGCTTTATCCGTTGAAAGTGATAGTGATGATGACCTCGAAGATGCAGGAGGAAATAATGCGAGGAATGATGGTACATTACTTGCCAGTGATCCACCAAAACCTTTGTAAGTCGAAGATTTATATTATATATTTGGTGAAAATGGATAAAATATACGTTTAACGATTAATCCTTCATTCATTAAATAACATTTATCATAAATATTACTTTTTCATTTCTAATAAAAAAAGATATAGTTTATATCTATATTCATTATTCGGTTAACTTACAAAACAACAATGTAATACTATAATTTAAGAACAAGTATATATTTAAATTGTTATTTAATTTACTTATAGAAAGTAAATTAAATACTTACTAATTTATTTACTAGAAAAAATTATATGAGAAATTTGAAATAGTAAATAAGAAACTCAAAATACTTATAGTTACAGTAAGTCTTTGAATTTCGAATACAATCTGTTTCAACTTTCAAATTAAATTTCAACTTAAAATAATATAAATTGAATTAATATTATTCTTCCAAAACATTTATATCATACAAAATATTTTAAATTTAATAATAATGATAAAAGAAGAGTTCAGTAATTGAATGTTTTTAAAAATAATATATATGTAAAAAATATATTTCATAATAATTAATTAAATAATAATTATTATTATTCAATTAGTATTATAAAGAGAAATATCTGTCTTGTTCATGTTATTTATTTTTTTGTCTATCATATATACTTATTTATTTATTTTGAAAATTTTTCTAAAATATTCAATTACATTGTCATGTCATTGTTAAACAGATTGATACTCCTGTTCAAAACCATATTGGGATGCCACTTCTCAACAAGGCTCTAATGTTTTAAGACTAATTAGTCAAAATTCGAGGAACCATTGTATACTCTATATTTTTATGTATTTCATGGGTAATAGTTAAATTAATCTTACTAATGTTGTTTTGTTTGATTTCATCTTTCATTACGCTTCAACATGTCGCTTCGAATCGTCGTCTTCGCATCGCCATCGCAACGCACACAACGTATTCGTTCGTACGCCATTACGACCATCATTTCTATTCCCGTTGCTGCAGACCCGAATTTTCTCCTTTCAGACCATCCGCGGATCCATCGTCGACATCGTCGCACAATGCTCAGAACTCGCACCTCGAAGGTAAGCCGAAAGGTAGGACATCGAACAATTAATTTTTTAATATTTTTTTCTCTATTCAATTTTCTCATATATTTTCTATTAAATAGAATATTATAATTGAAGAGGACGATACAATATTGCACACTTAAGCGTTTACAAGGATAAATATAGATTCTATGGATATGTTACATCGATATAACCGTCGAAATGACTGGTATCAAGTTTCATTCAATACGTTCGAAACTCGCTCCTTTCTATTTTTAAAAATTAGTGAGAATAACGATTGCCTTAAATGAGACAAAATTCGAACGCTTAAATGAGTAATAATGTTGTAATCTAATTTGAAGAAAAAAAAGCACATCGATATCTGTAATAATTTTGAAAAAAATAATTTATGATAAACACTTCATGAGCCCCATCTTGTATAAATATAATAAAATAATAATATAATAATATAATATAATAAGATAAATATATATAGATATAGATATAGAAATTGCTTATTCGAAAGATATAAAAACAAAATTTTCTTATAGATTTTTATTCTATAAAATTGAAATATCATTGTAAAAAGTAGAATTAAAATCATTTATAAAGTCACATGTGTAGTTACATTTTATTTTGTATTTACAGGCGGAGCACCGAATCGCCCACTTCCACCAACCCCCGACGAAGAAGAATCAGGAGATCGTACGCTAGTCATGAAACGGGTAAGTGATTGTTGTCTAATTATGCGTAAATGCAAATTGCAAGTCAACGTAACATTTTTTAGCGCCTTCTTGTCGTTTTCTATGTGTATTGATAATGAGATACGGATCGATCGATCTTCGTATTCGGTTTGAATGTAATATTTTTTTACTCTTATATCGTTTATTTATCTTTATTCTCATAAAGCGGTCCATGTATATTTTTTTTTTTTAAATTCTCTCATTCTTAAACATGCTTTAATATTATCGAGATCGAATTTAAATAGAAATGGAAGAAAGAAAGAAAGAAAGAAAGAAAGAAAATACGAACGATTGCATTGTATTTCCATTTCCCCTTTTTATAGATATATCTCTCTGTTGTGTTGTATGTTGTATTAATAAGTCGAAAATAAGTCAAAAGAGAAAAGAAAATTTACTTATTATATTATTATCCATTATTCTTCTGCAATTTGAATATGATCTTAAAAATGCGTTGTTTGTACGTTTATGTTTTTTTTCATACGATTAATTACTTATGTGTTTATCATTATACGTATTCTGTCACCATTCCAGCGTTAAAAGATTAAAAATGTACAAAGAATATAAATATAAAAAGAGGAAAAACAATCGGCGAAATCATCGTGAATCGATTGACAAGATATCACGATGTATATATATAAAGAGTACAAACTACAAGATTCCATAATTGTGTATATAACGTAAAAAGATATTAATTAACATATGCATTCGGTATAATTTAAGCCAAACGAATAATTCAAATTTTTTTTCAACTTTGTTTGAACGATGATTCCTTCCAATAAAGTTGGATAAATGAGATCGGTCAGAATCTCACGAATCTTTCGTTCCATGTAACTTCATGTGTCATACTAGTGTTTCTTATATTGATAATATCGCGTAATATATTCTTAAAAATTATATATACACGTGTATATATATATAGTAGATATTATTTTATATTATCTTGCTTCGTGTGCCACCAATACGTTAGAGAAATGAATATACATTTGACCGGTTGATATTATTACACTTGATCGCAATGCACTGCCACCAT